>NC_140165.1:318952539-318961783 GCF_963971535.1 Notolepis coatsorum
TCTTGCTTCAATGGAGCCTTTTAATCAGTTAATCACAACAAGCTATTTGAGCTTCACACTCGCCGGTTATTGAATCCGTGTGTGATAACAGATAAAACATGGCGGTGCCGGGCAGAGAACAGAACCTCGGTGCAGGACGCTGAGCCGCCCGGTGGGGGGGGTGGGGGGGGGGGGGGGGGGGGGGGCGAAGGTGTGCCGAGTTTCTGAATTAGGGAAATGTATTTTTAGAAGATTCAAGAGATTTATTCGTCACATCGCCTTGATTGTGCAAAAAAATACAATTTATAATAGAATAGAATAGAATAAAATTGAATAGATAATAGATGATAGACATGATAAAAGGTACTAACATAAAATACTATACAATGCTAAGCTTACGAATGAAAGGTAATGAGTCCATACACTACTATACAATATACTATACAATATACATTTATGCTATATGTAACTATGCTATACTAGCTATTGATTGATTGATTGATTGATTGAAAACTTTATTAACAGATTGCAGAATGGGTACAATACAGTACGGCTCAGTACTAACAACTGCTAAGAGAATGAAGACCAGAAAAATACTTTTGTCTTGTTTACATCAGGGTCCCCCATTTTCAATTCATCAAGACATTTATGACATACAAGACATACAAATATACGGTACTGTGTAAGAAAAATAGATCATAAAAAGGAAGAAACTGTACATTGGAGGGGGTTGGGGGGGGGGGGGGGGTTGACATTTACTGGGCCCAGTTTCTAATTGCAGCCACCCATAGGTGCTCTTTGAGAGTGGTTTTGAAGGAAGGTAGGGATTCACATTCCTTTACGGTTGTGGGTAGGGCGTTCCACATTGATGTGGCATAATTTGCTAAAGGTGTTTACACGGGGGGGGGGGGGTCTTCTCTATACACCAGATAATGGAGCCCATTCCACTGTATTGTTGTTTCTATTCTAATTAGTGTATAAACTTGACCACATCGTGCACAATTGTTATTTTATTTTATAAAATCTTTATTGTGCCTCTATCTTAATTTAGTTTATATTCCATTTCATCTCATTCTGCCTTTTTATTTTATTCTACCGTAATTCTCCGTTAATGTCGCACCTAAAACGACCGAATCGAATTCCTTGTGTGTGTAAAACTACTTGGCAATAAAGACCCTTTTCTGATTCTGACACTGATCAGGGGAGGGATCGGTGTTGACGTATCCAGAGACAAGCGCGGGGGGGGGGGGGGGGTCACTCAGAGTTGCACGGGGCCTTGTTCATGGTGATCGCTCCGCTCCGCTCGGCCCGGGCCCGGCTCAGAGGAGCCCGCATTATAGCTAGAAGGCCGGGTTCTGTTTGTCTCAAACCTCAGAGGAGGGGCCAGATCAAAGGCAGGGCAGGGGGCCACATTTCAGCTCCGTCGGTCTTTGAGTCATCTGCACACATGCATACAGTACACACACAGATACTGTCACATACACACACATATACTGTCACATACACACATACTGTCACATACACACACATACTGTCACATACACACACATACTGTCACATACACACACATACTGTCACATACACACACATACTGTCACACACACAGATACTGTCACATACACACATACTGTCACACACACAGATACTGTCACATACACACATACTGTCACACACACATATACTGTCACATACACACATACTGTCACACACACATATACTGTCACATACACACATACTGTCACATACACACAGATGCTGTCACATACACACACAGATACTGTCACACACACAGATACTGTCACATACACACAGATACTGTCACACACACAGATACTGTCACATACACACATACTGTCACATACACACAGATGCTGTCACATACACACACATACTGTCACATACACACAGATGCTGTCACATACACACAGATGCTGTCACATACACACAGATGCTGTCACATACACACACATACTGTCACATACACACAGATGCTGTCACATACACACAGATGCTGTCACATACACACACATACTGTCACATACACACACATACTGTCACATACACACAGATGCTGTCACATACACACAGATGCTGTCACATACACACACATACTGTCACATACACACAGATGCTGTCACATACACACAGATACTGTCACATACACACACATACTGTCACATACACACACATACTGTCACATACACACAGACACTGTCACATACACACAGATACTGTCACATACACACACATACAGTCACATACACACAGATACTGTCACATACACACACAGATACTGTCACATACACACACACACTGTCACATACACACAGATACTGTCACATACACACAGATACTGTCACATACACACATATACTGTCACATACAGACATATACTGTCACATACACACAGACAGTCACTACACACATACTGTCACATACACACAGACACTGTCACTTGCACACACACATACTGTCACATACACACAGATACTGTTACATACACACACATACTGTCACACACACAGATACTGTCACATACACACATACTGTCACATACACACAGATGCTGTCACATACACACACATACTGTCACATACACACAGATGCTGTCACATACACACAGATGCTGTCACATACACACAGATGCTGTCACATACACACACATACTGTCACATACACACAGATGCTGTCACATACACACAGATGCTGTCACATACACACACATACTGTCACATACACACACATACTGTCACATACACACAGATGCTGTCACATACACACAGATGCTGTCACATACACACACATACTGTCACATACACACAGATGCTGTCACATACACACAGATACTGTCACATACACACACATACTGTCACATACACACACATACTGTCACATACACACAGACACTGTCACATACACACAGATACTGTCACATACACACACATACAGTCACATACACACAGATACTGTCACATACACACACAGATACTGTCACATACACACACACACTGTCACATACACACAGATACTGTCACATACACACAGATACTGTCACATACACACATATACTGTCACATACAGACATATACTGTCACATACACACAGACAGTCACTACACACATACTGTCACATACACACAGACACTGTCACTTGCACACACACATACTGTCACATACACACAGATACTGTTACATACATACATATACTGTCACATACACACATATACTGTCACATACACACAGATACTGTCACATACACACATACTGTCACATACACACACATATACTGTCACATACACACACATACTGTCACATACACACACACATATACTGTCACATACACACATATACTGTCACACATACACACAGAGATACTGTCACATACACACACACAGATACTGTCACATACACACATACTGTTACATACACACATATACTGTCACAATATACACACACATACAGTCACATACACACATACTGTCACATACACACATACTGTCACATACACACACATACTGTCACATACACACACATACAGTCACATACACACACACAGATACTGTCACATACACACATACTGTTACATACACACATATACTGTCACAATATACACACACATACAGTCACATACACACATACTGTCACATACACACATACTGTCACATACACACACATACTGTCACATACACACACATACAGTCACATACACACACACAGATACTGTCACATACACACATACTGTTACATACACACATATACTGTCACAATATACACACACATACAGTCACATACACACATACTGTCACATACACACATACAGTCACATACACACATACTGTCACATACACACATATACTGTCACATACACACACATACTGTCACATACACACACACATACTGTCACATACACACAGATGCTGTCACATACACACAGATACTGTCACATACACACACATACTGTCACATACACACACATACTGTCACATACACACAGATACTGTCACATACACACAGATACTGTCACATACACACAGATGCTGTCACATACACACAGATACTGTCACATACACACACAGATACAGTCACATACACACAGATACTGTCACATACACACAGAGATACTGTCACACACACACAGATACTGTCACATACACACAGATACTGTCACATACACACACACAGATACTGTCACATACACACACACAGATACTGTCACAATATACACACATACTGTCACATACACACCGATACTGTCACGCATGCACTTTATGCACACATGCGTGCATGCAAACAACATGGCTCCCTTGGCTGTTAATAATAATAATAATAATAATAATAATAATAATAATAATAATAATAATAATAATAATAATAATAATAATAATAATAATAATAATAATTAATTTTATTTGTATAGCGCTTCTCAGGAACCCGAAGTCTCTGAGAGAAACAGAGAAAAACAAAGAAACAAAAGGAACATAAGACCACGGGGAAAACAGGGAAACAGCATGAGATACACAGAAACATAAAGCCACAGCAACAAAGATCAGAACAGGTTGGAGGGGGGGGGGGGGGGGTTAAGGTTGGGGAGGGTTGAAGGCTATAGGGAGAACAGGTGGGTTTTGAGGCGGGATTTGAAGGTGGAGAGTGTGGGGGAGTCTCTGATGGTCTGAGGGAGGGGGGGGGGGGAGTTCCAGACGCGTCCTATTTTTCTACAACGGGGTTCGGCGATTTGCGAATCTGATTGACCACTGACGTTTCTGGTCATGTGACATGTGCGCCCAATAGCGTGACGAGCTGTGTCTTTGCCCATTTCCACGTCAAACAGCCTGCAAAGCACCTGGCGTTCTATCGCCATGCTCTAAGACAAACTCTAACCTTAACCAACTTCGAACGAGCGCCTAAGCCTAACCAGTGTAGAAACTTGCGGTCCCACGATTGGGCGTGCATGTCACATGACCAGAAATGACACTGGCCAATCAGATTCGCAAATCGCCGAACTCCGTTGTAGAAAAATAACAGGAGTTCCAGACGCAGCCCCCCTCCTTCTGGTTCCACAGAACCCGTGCAGTAAAGGCCTGTCTTCTCCGGCTCAGTGTTCAGCGGCTGTGGGAGGTCCACTCCAGCCTGCAGCCCAGAGGAGCCGTGCACGACAGCAATAAGAAACGGTGTATAGGCTTTAAGTTTCAAGTTCAAGTTTCTTTAATAGTTGTCATACAGAAGTACAGAATACTTTTGTACAAAATGCTTCTTACTGTTGCGCTCCAGAGACTGTGCATGACAAGATAAGTATGAAATAAAGACATAGTAAAAATTAGAAGTAAAAAAAGAGGTCACAGTGTTCAGTTTAGACATATGTACAATGTTCGTAGACGTAGTTACCATACAATATACAATACTGTGCAGTGTACTAATATACAATACTATATAGTGCAAGGCATAAATGGACGAGGTGCAGTTTAGGTACAATTCACAGTAGGTGTACGAGTTGTAGTGCAAATCCTTTATCAATAAATATAAAGTGTAAGTGTGTTTGTGTGATCTAAAGTGTGGAGAGTGGGTGCTGCAGTGTGTTGTTTGTTTGAGTGAGTGTGTGCGTGTGGGTGTGTGTGCTGTGTGCATTTGATGGTTGTTGCATAGTGATTATTGTTCGTTTAGCGATTATTGTTCGTTTAGCAGCCTGATGGCCTGGGGATAGAAGCTCCTTCTGAGTCTTTCTGTGCTCGCCATAAGACTCCGGTATCGCTTGCCTGACGGCAGCAGTTCAAAGAGGCAGTTGTTCGGGTGGCTCGAGTCCTTAATAATTCTCTTAGCCTTCCCCTTGCACCGCTTGTTGTAAATGTTCTGGAGGGTGGGAAGCCCCCCTCTAATTGTGCGTTCGGCTGAACGTGTCACTCTTTGTAGTCTGCTACGGTCTTGTGCAGTGCTATTCCCAAACCAGGAGGTGATGTTGCCGGTCAGGATGCTCTCTATTGTACATGAGTAGAAGTTCCTAAGGATCTTCTGACTGACTTGGAACTTCCTTAGGCGCCTGAGGAAGTAGAGGCGTTGTCGTGCCTTCTTCACAACACTGTCAATGTGTGTGGTCCATGTCAAGTCCTCGGATATGTGGGCTCCGAGGTACTTGAAACTGTTCACTCTCTCAACTGGTGCCCCGTCGATGCTGAGGGGGCTGTAGTCCTTGACCCCCGACCTCCTGAAGTCCACAATCATCTCTTTTGTTTTGCTGACGTTCAGGGAGAGGCAGTTCTCCTGACACCACTGTGACAGGTTCTCTACCTCTTCCAGGTAGGCCCTTTCGTCGTTGGCAGAGATCAGGCCCACCACTACTGTGTCATCAGCAAATTACGACAATGGTCTGTTTATGTGGCGATGAGAGTACATTCTCCTCGTTTATTCACCACTATTCTTGGGGGCTCCTTGTGGACGTGACCGAGGTGCCCTGTGGTTGGTGGTCCCATGGGTGAGGGGCGGGGCTAAGGAGAGGAGGGAGTGGTACACCCGAGGGCGAGGGCACACTCTCGTGGTGTCTGACAGTGAAAGACATAACACCTAGCTTAACATAGCTAAATGATAGATAGCACGTAGCTTAGCATAGCTAAATGATGAAGAGATAACACGTAGCTTAGCGTAGCTAAATGATGAAGAGACAACACGTAGCTTAGCGTAGCTAAATGATGGAGAGATAACACGTAGCTTAGCGTAGCTAAATGATGAAGAGATAACACGTAGCTTAGCATAGCTAAATGATAGAGAGATAACACGTAGCTTAGCGTAGCTAAATGATGAAGAGATAACACGTCGCTTAGCGTAGCTAAATGATGAAGAGATAACACGTAGCTTAGCGTAGCTAAATGATGAAGAGATAACACGTCGCTTAGCGTAGCTAAATGATGAAGAGATAACACGTAGCTTAGCGTAGCTAGATGATGAAGAGATCACACGTAGCTTAGCGTAGCTAAATGATGAAGAGATAACACGTAGCTTAGCGTAGCTAAATGATGAAGAGATAACACGTAGCTTAGCGTAGCTAGATGATGAAGAGATAACACGTAGCTTAGCGTAGCTAAATGATGAAGAGATAACACGTAGCTTAGCGTAGCTAAATGATGAAGAGATAACACGTAGCTTAGCGTAGCTAAATGATGAAGAGATAACACGTAGCTTAGCGTAGCTAAAGGATGAAGAGATAACACGTAGCTTAGCGTAGCTAAAGGATGAAGAGATAACACGTAGCTTAGCGTAGCTAAATGATGAAGAGATAACACGTAGCTTAGCGTAGCTAAATGATAGAGAGATAACACGTAGCTTAGCGTAGCTAAATGATAAAGAGATAACACGTAGCTAAATGATGAAGAGATAACACGTAGCTTAGCGTAGCTAAATGATGAAGAGATAACACCTAGCTTAGCGTAGCTAAATGATAGAGAGATAACACGTAGCTTAGTGTAGCTAAATGATAGAGAGATAACACCTAGCTTAGCATAGCTAAATGATAGAGAGATAACACGTAGCTTAGCGTAGCTAAATGATGAAGAGATAACACGTAGCTTAGTGTAGCTAAATGATGAAGAGATAACACGTAGCTTAGCGTAGCTAAATGATAAAGAGATAACACGTAGCTAAATGATGAAGAGATAACACGTAGCTTAGCGTAGCTAAATGATGAAGAGATAACACCTAGCTTAGCGTAGCTAAATGATAGAGAGATAACACGTAGCTTAGTGTAGCTAAATGATAGAGAGATAACACCTAGCTTAGCGTAGCTAAATGATAGAGAGATAACACGTAGCTTAGCGTAGCTAAATGATGAAGAGATAACACGTAGCTTAGCGTAGCTAAATGATAGAGAGATAACACGTAGCTTAGTGTAGCTAAATGATAGAGATATAACACCTAGCTTAGCGTAGCTAAATGATAGAGAGATAACACGTAGCTTAGCATAAACACATAGCTTAGCATAGCTAAATGATGAAGGGATAACACGTAGCTTAGCATAGCTAAATGATGAAGAGATAACACGTAGCTTAGCGTAGCTAAATGATGAAGGGATAACACGTAGCTTAGCATAAACACGTAGCTTAGCATAGCTAAATGATGAAGAGATAACACGTAGCTTAGCGTAGCTAAATGATGAAGAGATAACACCTAGCTTAGCGTAGCTAAATGATGAAGAGATAACACGTAGCTTAGCGTAGCTAAATGATAGAGAGATAACACGTAGCTTAGCCTAGCTAAATGATAAAGAGATAACACGTAGCTTAGCGTAGCTAAATGATAAAGAGATAACACGTAGCTTAGCGTAGCTAAATGATAAAGAGATAACACGTAGCTTAGCGAAGCTAAATGATAATTGGCGGATGGGAGGAAAGAGAAAGGCAAAAGTAAAGAAATTATAGCAAGGTCGCTACAGCAGGCAGCCCGTACTGTGTTCATTCCAGAATCCATTTGGAGTTTTTTTTACCTGGAAGCTATTTGTCAAGTTGTCCGTCAGTGGGGAAACAAAATGTGTCCGCAGCACATTCAATCAAACAGCGTATTAGGGGGGGGGGGGGGGGGGGGGGGGTTATTCCGGGGGCCCTATGAATCATGTGTTATCATGTCACACCCTGCCTCCCCATGTTCCCCCCTCAGCGTGACAGTCTGCCGCTCTGATTGGCTCTTAGATCTCGGCGGAGATGAAACAAGATGGATGACATGTGACGGACGACAGGCGGATGATTTGTATCGTTCTCCCGTCGAACTTCAACGGGCCGATTCATATTGTTGCATCAGCGGCAGCGGCAGCGGCGCCGACACAGCCGGCTCCATTTGCCGCGGCTCCGGAGTGTGGCGGTTATCGTTCCGCGTTCGCCCCGCGCGGCTATGAATCCGCTTACGTAATGCAGAGTTCTTCTTTTGTCTTGTTTTCTCACGCGGCTTTGTTTGGGTTTTCTATAGAGCGCCGCTCGCTACAGTGAATATGCCAAGTCTGATGGCGGGAGGTTTGGGTCAAGGATCTGTGGGTTTACTGCGGACAATACAGCTCCTAGAGACTCACTGAGACACTTACTGTACTGGGCCCCGGTCCCCGAGCGCATCTGTTTATCCTGCGCACACATGGTCGTGCTCTCTCTCTCTCTCTCTCTCTCACTCTCTCTCTCTCTCTCTCTCTCTCTCTCTCTCTCTCTCTCTCTCTCTCTCTCTCTCTCTCTCTCTCTCTCTCTGTTTCTCTCTGTTTGTGTCTCTCTCTGTTTGTGTCTCTCTCTGTCTCACTCTCTTTCCAT
>NC_140165.1:318961983-318964964 GCF_963971535.1 Notolepis coatsorum
AGAAATCGTGACTCACTTGTTTAGTTGAAACGCACCACTGTCCAGCAGGCAGAAGGGCTTGATAAAGTGTATAAATGTCCACTGTCCAGACTGGTGTTGATGTCCATGTCCACTGCATCCATCCAGCCATATATAGCCATCCAGCTAGCCGACAGCTACTTGTTTTCAAACTGTCCGAACTGGGGGCGTGACTGACAACACAGCAGGAAGGACGGAACGACCCTGCTTGATTATATCGCTTGAAAACGCACCCGGCTTCCATCATATTACATCATATTTCAACGCACAGTGCGTTACGCACTGATAGGCGAAATATATTTGCTTGACCTATTTCATTGGCTGCGAGGATACAGCGATGATACCAGTGCACGCCCTGCCGTGCGCGATACGTCTCCGCCCAGCCTAAGAGGTTGTTAGACAGTGACTTCCTGTGAATGAAAACAATTATTTATATTTGATATATTAACGTTATATTGTGCATTGTAAACACAAACATACTTAAAATGAGTAAATATTATTATTATTAAAATGTTTATTTTATTTCTAGGGCTCTAAAATAAAAAATTTAATAAAACATTTTCTTCTTCTCCTGCTTTCTTTACCAGGGGGGGGGGGGGGGGGGGGGGGGGGCGGCGCTCCAGCGCCCCTAGTGGAGGAACCGCCACTGGAAAGCTGTTGACAAAAAAGTGCACCGACTTGTGTGCTGTTTGGGAACAGTTGACAATGGTAAGGTGAAGCTTTTCATCAGCTCACCTGAATGTGTGTTCTCAAATTAGTGTGGGAAGTTGAGAGCAGAGATAGCCAGACACGGCCATGGAGACGGCGCATTGTTATTCACGTGGACGTCAACTTCATCGATGCCATCAGTTTCACTGGAAACATCGAATCCCTCTGCCTCTGCCATTTCGCGCGGACTGGTTCATGTGGTCTGTGTTTTGATTTTCACTTCCTGGTTTGCGCCCTATCCTGCCTCTGATTGGCCTACCCGTAATGTTTTGCCCCCTAAGCCCCTAACCTTACCAAATCGTGAGTCGTCATACTCATATCTAAACCAACCAACCAATCATAATGGGATTTCTCCGGGCATTATTTTTTTCTACTTGGGTCTAAAAATAGCTACACTACAGAGATCACTACTTGGTTCAAAAGTAGCGACGCTACCATCACGCTACTGAGTAATGTAGCTAAGCTATGTAGCATCGCTACTTGTAGCTAGCTACTGCCCAACACTGATAAAGATTATTATTATTATTATTAATGGGTGACTTCAACGAGCCAGACGCCGGGACCCCACCAGGCGCGGGCGAGAACAGCGCACGTGGCCAGGCACACCGAGTCCGACTTCAGAGCGGCGAAAGCACACGGAGGACAGCTGTAAATGCCTAGTCTATTGCGAAGTCAGTCCCTGTTTGAAGATTTTTTAAAGATTTACAGTTCCAGTGTTCTATTGTCCATTTTGCATGTATAACCAGTTATTATCTAATTAATTAGAATGTTAGAATACATTTTAGAATGATGAAATCAGTGTGACTGTACTCCTGAAAAAATATAGTATGGTTTTATTGTATTGGGAAAGATACAGACACATCTATGTGTGGTAATAAGGCAGATATTGAGTGTATTTCTGTGAAAATGTGCATGGTGCATGCCTCTGAATCCAACCAAAGCGAAAAAATTCGCTTCTGAACAGCGACGCCCATTAACATGGGAGCCACAGTGGTCTCTCTCCTACTCCTTCGACCTGACTCCCACTTAGTGGTGGTAAATCCAGTTCATTGTATGAGAGACAGTGAAGGGAACGGCTCCCTCCTACCTCCGGTCAATGGTCTCTATAACTACACACCCTCTAGACCCCTACGCTCTACATCTTCTAACTACACACCCTCAAGACCCCTACGCTCTGCATCTTCTAACTACACACCCTCAAGACCCCTACGCTCTGCATCATCTAACTACACACCCTCAAGACCACTACGCTCTGCATCTTCTAACTACACACCCTCAAGACCCCTACGCTCTGCATCTTCTAACTACACACCCTCAAGACCCCCTCCGCTCTGCATCTTCTAACTACACACCCTCAAGACCACTACGCTCTGCATCATCTAACTACACACCCCTCAAGACCACTACGCTCTGCATCT
Source organism: Notolepis coatsorum (assembly GCF_963971535.1). Lineage (NCBI taxonomy): Eukaryota > Metazoa > Chordata > Actinopteri > Aulopiformes > Paralepididae > Notolepis > Notolepis coatsorum. The sequence goes on from NC_140165.1 coordinate 318,964,128, forward strand.
TCTAACTACACACCCTCAAGACCCCCTACGCTCTGCATCTTCTAACTACACACCCTCAAGACCACTACGCTCTGCATCTTCTAACTACACACCCTCAAGACCCCTCCGCTCTGCATCTTCTAACTACACACCCTCAAGACCCCTACGCTCTGCATCTTCTAACTACACACCCTCAAGACCCACTACGCTCTGCATCTTCTAACTACACACCCTCAAGACCCCTCCGCTCTGCATCTTCTAACTACACACCCTCAAGACCCCTCCGATCTGCGTCTTCTAACTACACACCCTCAAGACCCCTATGCTCTGCATCTTCTAACTACACACCCTCAAGACCCCTACGCTCTGCATCTTCTAACTACACACCCTCAAGACCCCTACGCTCTGCATCTTCTAACTACACACCCTCAAGAACCCCTACGCTCTGCATCTTCTAACTACACACCCCTCAAGACCCCTACACTCTGCATCTTCTAACTACATACCCTCAAGACCCCTACACTCTGCATCTTCTAACTACACACCCCTCAAGACCCCTACACTCTGCATCTTCTAACTACACACCCTCAAGACCCCTACGCTCTGCATCTTCTAACTACACACCCCTCAAGACCCCTACGCTCTCCATCTTCTAACTACACACCCTCAAGACCCCTACGCTCTACATCTTCTAACTACACACCCTCAAGACCCCTCCAATCTGCATCTTCTAACTACACACCCTCAAGACCCCTACGCTCTGCATCTTCTAACTACACACCCTCAAGACCTCTACGCTCTACATCTTCTAACTACACACCCTCAAGACCCCTCCGATCCGCATCTTCTAACTACACA
>NC_140165.1:318964981-318982481 GCF_963971535.1 Notolepis coatsorum
ATCCTACACACCCTCAAGACCCTTACGCTCTGCATCTTCTAACTACACACCCTCAAGACCCCTACGCTCTGCATATTCTGACCCAGTCCTATCCGAGTTCCTGGGGGGTCATCAAAGCGAAGCGGCTATTCTCTGTCCTCACTCCACAATGGTGGAACAAAATTCCCACCAGTCAGGTCAGCTGAAACCTGCCCAATTTCCCGCCTTTAACTAAATAATCTTCTTTGCCTATATTACTACCTACTATGCTTATAATGGCTATACTATGCACTCAAGACTGTAGCACTCAAGTTCGACACCGTTTGATGCACAATGGCACAATGGCTGCCATAGTTGTACCCGTCCTGCCTCCTTGTTGTACCGAGATATAAGCGTCAGCTAAAATGACTAAATGTAAATGTTCTTAGGCTATTGTGCTTTTATTCAATGAATCTAGACTATAAGATCACTTCCATAATAGGACATGACCCCCGTCGTCTAAGCAGCCATCGTCTCCTAAAAGAACAGTGTGTCTTTTAGAGCTAATTCCCCTTCGACTCAGGCGGCTGACCTTACGAGAGAACAGCAGGGGACGACGGAGATGGGTTAGCGTAGAAGACTCGTGGAAGAGAAAGGGGAAATACAATAGAGATATGAGTGTGGCATGTTGTAGTCGGCTACCGTACGTCAGCCCAGTGTGGGGTGTTGCTCTGTGCTGGGGAGATATCGGTGAGATCCCCCATTAATCATCTCGGAGGATAATGCGTGACGTCAGGAGGAATGGGCGAGGCAGGAGGGTGAATGAACGGGAATGCGTTAGAGAAATCCAGGGCCACACAGCTGTTGAGTAGTGCTAGGATAAGGGGGTTTCAGTGTTACAGTGTGTACACTAGTATACGGTGTTACAATATATATATGGCTGTATTCTGTATGTTAAACAGGTACATTGTCATTTGGATAATGTTGAGGGCAACAATGTTAATCTCTGATCAATTAACAATGAATAATGCCATTGCCAATCTGTTAAAAGAACAAATACATTTTATGGAATCCAGATGCAAGGTGCTGCTGCGGTCCCCCCCCCCCCCCCTCCACCCCTCTCTACATCCCCCCTCCTCCCCCCTCTCAACACCCCCCCTCCTCCCCCCTCTCAGCATCCCCCCCCTCCTCCCCCCCTCTCCTCACCCCCCCTCCTCCCCTCCTCTCAACATCCCCCCCTCCTCCACCCCTCTCTACATCCCCCCTCCTCCCCCCCTCTCTACACCCCCCTCCTCCCCCCCTCTCAACATCCCCCCCTCCTCCACCCCTCTCCTCACCCACCCTCCTCCCTCTCTCTCAACATCTTCCCCCTCCTCCCCCCTCTCAACATCCCCACCTCCTCCACCCCTCTCCTCACCCCCCCCCCCCCACTCCTCCCCCCCTCTCAACATCCCCCCCCCCTCTCAACCTCCCCCCTCCTCCCCCCCTCTCAACATCCCCCCCTCCTCCCACCCTCTCCTCACCCCCCCTCCTCCCCCCCTCTCAACATCCCCCCCTCCTCCCCCCCTCTCAACACCCCACCCCTCCTCCACCCCTCTCAACATCCCCCCTCCTCTTCCCTCTCACACGTGGGGCATCTAAAATCCATCACCCCGCTCAGATTTTCCAAACCTGAACATTGTTGACCCGGCACAGTCTAACCCGTCTTGTTAAGGAGCTCACGATTCCTCAGAAAACCCCAAAATGTCACGCAATTCAGAAATAGGTAACAAATATGTTTGTCTTCTGCTTTGTATAATGGGATCACTTTTAGGTGATCCCATTTCACTACATTAACTCTTCACTGGTTTAACCCTTTCACTGTGACAATACACCTATAATTTCACTGCCACACAACAGCAGGTTAACCCTTTCACTGCCACACTACAGAAGGTTAACCCTTTACTATCACACTACCGACGGTAACCTTCTGTAGTGTGGCAGTGAAACGGTTAACCGACACACGTGTTGCTCAGTGTAAACTACTAACGAGTCGGTCGCAGTCAACCAGCACCTGCTAACAGGGTCTGACCGTTCAGCTCAGCTGGTTAGTGCGGCCGCCTGCCGATCCGATAGTCCCAGGTTCAAATCCACTCGGTTACATTTGTGGCAGCGGTAGGATTATGGTCCCAGGTTCAAATCCACTCTGTTACACTAGCTAGCCAGCTGACTTTTAGGCAACATTAGCTAGATAACTATGCCAATATTAATTTGGTTGCCGTTACACCATTAGCAAGATGGCTAGGGCAGTGGTATGGTGTTTCCAGAGACCGGATGGTATGGCTAGAAGGCGCATTACAGACAGGAGCGTGCCCTATGTTCCCACAGCCCTATGTTCCCACAGCCCTATGTTCCCACACCCCTACAGTATGTTCCCACATTTTCTCTTTTCATAAATTTGTATCTGTTTTTAATATCCCCCTTTCTATTAATTTGGTAGCCAATCATACCCAACCTATTATCCAATTCCCCTCTGGTAGTAGAGGGTTCGTCCGGGAACATAGGGCTGTGGGAACACATAGGGCCTCATTTTGAGAAGATCTTAGAAATGTGGGAATATATGGCTTCTGGGAAAATAGGGCTGACCCCCCCCCCCCTGGGACCACAGAAGAAGAACGTTGCATTGTGGACCCCTGGAGCCACCTAAACAACGACATCATGGCCATTTGGATTCCCCAATTACCAACGGTCTGGATGCTTTGCCAGGGTGCGACAAACAAGCCGTGAAGCCGTCACTGCGTGGAGAAACAGCAGGTGACACACATTCTGAAGGAAGTAGACCAACTTTGGCTGTTATTCCTGTCCTATACTGCAGAGTGAGAGGCAGCTACGGGAACGTAGGAGAATGTAGCTAAGAGATGACAGACTCAAGAGATGTTTTCCTACCTCATCAAATGGTAAACAGTGCATTTTATATAACAGCTTTTACAATTTTGCTCCTAACATTCACCCATTCACTCACACGTCGATGGCGGAGGCAACCGTGCAAAAGGCGCCAACCTGCACATTGGGAGCAATTCGGGGGGTTAAGTCAAGAGGTCTTGCTCAAGGACACTTCGACACAATGCCTGGGAGGAGCGGCAATCGAACCGGGTACCTTCCGACTACCAGACGACTGCTTTACCTCATGAGCCACTGTCGCCACTGTAGCCGTGAGATGACAGGCTTCAAGGGATGTTTTCCTACCTCATCATTACTCAGGAGAAAATAGAAGGATCACCTGGAGACCTGATAGATCACTTGTGTCTACATGCCTGCTTGGCTCAGCTGAGGCGGCTCACCTGGGTCAAAGGTCATAATAATAATAATAATAATAATAATAATAATAATAATAATAATAATAATAATAATAATAATAATAATAATAATTCATTTAATTTGTAAAGCGCTTCTCAGGAACCTGAAGTCGCTGACATTAGGCAGAGATTGAGTACAAGGTGTCCCTCCTCACTCACCAGTGCGTACACGGTGGTGCCCCTGCCTATCTCAAGGAACTCCTCACCCCCCAGTCCTCCTCACCCTCCCTCCGCTCCGGCACAGCCTACCTCCTCAAAGCCCCCAGGACTAAGCTGCACACCATGGGCGATCGCGCCTTCTGCTCTGCCGCACCCAGACTTTGGAATGCTCTCCCCATCCACCTGAGAGCACCACAATCCGTCGAGGCTTTTAAAAGGGGCCTAAAAACATTTCTTTTTAACAAGGCTTTTGCCTGAATTTTTCTTTTTCTTTTACTTTTATTTTCTTTTTTACTTCTATTCATTTTATTATTATTTTTATTTTATTTTACTCTTATGTTCTTCCATTTCACTGGTTGTTAGTCTTTTTAATTGTTTTTATTCATTTTAATTGTTTTATTCATTTAACTTTTTGTCTATATCTCCTGTAGCACTCTGAGATTCTCGCGAATATAAAGTGCGGTACAAATTTAATCTATTATTATTATTATTATTATTATTATTATTATTATTATTATTATTATAGAGAAACAGAGAAAAACAAAGAAACACAAAGGAACATAAGACCACGGGGAAACAGAGAAAACAGCATGAGATACACAGAAACATAAAGCCACAGCAACACAGATCAGAACAGGTTGGAGGGGTGGGGGGGGGGGGTTAAGGGTGGGGAAGGTTGAAGGCTGGGGAGAACAGGTGGGTTTTGAGGCGGGATTTGAAGGTGGAGAGTGTGGGGGAGTCTCTGATGGTCTGAGGGAGGGAGCTCCACAGTCGAGGTGCAGTGCGTGAGAAGGCCCGATCACCAACGGTTTTGAGCTTGGATGACGGGGACAGTGAGGGGAAGCAGTGGAGGAGGATCGCAGCTGCTTAACTCCACAGGGCAGGACTCAGCGGAGGGCTTAACCCTGACAGATAAGAGGTGTGGTGGAAATAACATGTACAGTAATGGTTCTCCCCACAGTCCCCAGAGAAGCTAAATATACCCATAAGTAGACCGACTCACATTTTACTATGGCGACTGTGAAATAGAGTTTGTCTTCAATAACGTTGTATTCCTTGTATATTTTGTCTAGGCGTGGCTGGCATCAGTACAATCAGTATGACGTTGTTTCATATTTCACACCGCGATAGGGCACACACCACCACACACCACTTGATCTATAACCCAACAGAACGGCTGGCACGGGGGAAACAAAAGAGCGGCAGTTACCGGGGTGACGGGTGAGCCTGGAGGAACGAGCCTCTTCAGCAGACAACTGATGTGACAGGGCGTCAGGCTTGACATTACGGGAGCCGGGACGATAGGTCAGAGTGAAATTAAATCGGCAAAAAAAAACTACTTGGCGGTAATTGAGACGTTTAGTTGACTGGAGGTGGGGGAGTTTTTTTTTTTACGGTCAGTGCAAACGGTGTTGGGATGGACAGGCTCCTTCCAACCAGTGACGCCACTCTTCAAGAGCCAGTTTAACCTATCGCAAAGAGTAGGGGGTTTCCCGACGTTTCTGGCCAAATTCTCAATCAGGTCCTTGACATCAAGGCCACCAAATCATCCCTTCCCCTTAATTGGCTGGCAGGCCCCTGCATGTTAGGCCCCCACTCTGCAGGTTAGACAGGCCCCCACTCTGCATGTTAGACAGGCCCCCACTCTCCATGTTAGACAGGCCCCCACTGCAGAGTGGGGGCCTGTCTAACCTGCAGAGTGGGGGCCTGCCTAACATGCAGAGTGGGGGCCTGTCAAACATGCAGAGTGGGGGCCTGTCTAACCTGCAGAGTGGGGGCCTGTCTAACATGCAGAGTGGGGGCCTGTCAAACATGCAGAGTGGGGGCCTGTCTAACATGCGGAGTGGGGGCCTGTCTAACATGCAGAGTGGGGGCCTGTCTAACCTGCAGAGTGGGGGCCTAACATGCAGAGTGGGGGCCTGTCTAAAATGCAGAGTGGGGCCCTAAAATGCAGAGTGGGGGCCTAACCTGTAGTAGAGTTGGACGACGTTTCGTTGTTAAACATACCTTATTCTTTTTTTTAAATGTTCCCTTATATTGAATACTGAATATTGATATTCTATTAACTGTTCCCTCTATATCTTTTTAACTGTATTATAAACACAATTTTTACGTAAAATATTTGCATATTTATATTTAAAAAAAGAAAATGGCCTTGATAGACATGTCAGAACTCTGCATGTTAGACAGGCCCCCACTCTGCATGTTAGACAGGCCCCCACTCTGCATGTTAGACAGGCCCCCACTCTGCATGTTAGACAGGCCCCCACTCTGCATGTTAGACAGGCCCCCACTCTGCACGTTAGACAGGCCCCCACTCTGCAGGTTAGACAGGCCCCCACTCTGCATGTTAGACAGGCCCCCACTCTGCATGTTAGACAGGCCCCCACTCTGCATGTTAGACAGGCCCCCACTCTGCATGTTAGACAGGCCCCCACTCTGCACGTTAGACAGGCCCCCACTCTGCATGTTAGACAGGCCCCCACTCTGCACGTTAGACAGGCCCCCACTCTGCATGTTAGACAGGCCCCCACTCTGCATGTTAGACAGGCCCCCACTCTGCAGGTTAGACAGGCCCCCACTCTGCACGTTAGACAGGCCCCCACTCTGCATGTTAGACAGGCCCCCACTCTGCATGTTAGACAGGCCCCCACTCTGCATGTTAGACAGGCCCCCACTCTGCATGTTAGACAGGCCCCCACTCTGCATGTTAGACAGGCCCCCACTCTGCATGTTAGGCAGGCCCCCACTCTGCACGTTAGACAGGCCCCCACTCTGCATGTTAGACAGGCCCCCACTCTGCACGTTAGACAGGCCCCCACTCTGCATGTTAGACAGGCCCCCACTCTGCATGTTAGGCAGGCCCCCACTCTGCACGTTAGACAGGCCCCCACTCTGCATGTTAGGCAGGCCCCCACTCTGCATGTTAGACAGGTCCCCACTCGGCATGTTAGACAGGCCCCCACTCTGCATGTTAGACAGGCCCCCACTCTGCATGTTAGACAGGCCCCCACTCTGCATGTTAGACAGGCCCCCACTCTGCATGTTAGGCAGGCCCCCACTCTGCATGTGTTTAAATCACATCTCAAAACACATTTATTTCCTTTGGCTTTTTTTTTTTCACACAGTTTGAGAGACCTGGCTTTTTTACTGTGACATTGTGTGTTTTGTTTTTTATTCGTATGTAACTATTTGTTGTGGGACAGCATTTTGGTCAACTTTGAACGTGCTTTACGAATAAAGTGGATTGGATCGGATTGTGGCTTTAAAAAGACACATCGTCTACTTCTACACGTTTACTTTTCACCCCGGCGCTGATGTGACTGCCGCCCCCCCCCCTCCCCCCCCTCCGTGCCCCCCCACCCCCCGTCTGGTGAACCGGCAAAACTTGCACGACGACATTAGTCTCTCATGCCGCATGTCTCCGGGTCTCACCGTGAAACGAGGTTAGGCGTCGGCAAACCCAATTACCGTCTGATAGAAAGTGGCCCGGCGCGGCGGCGCGGCTGGTAAAAGGTCGGACGGGAGGAAGGATCGATCCATGAGCCAGGTGGCCGTGATTAGATGCTGTAAGTAAGGAGATGAGTTTAATTTCTCAGGAGCGATTATAGGCTGCTGCCCGGGATGAGGTTTCAGTGGAGGCTGTTACCGTACGCACACGCACACACACACACACACACACACACACACACACACACACACACACACACACACACACACTTCTTGCTATCTGTGCACCACCGCCGTCGATGGGGGAAGATCATCCGAGTGATAGCGGGGGAGAGAGAAATGCTGTCGGACAGGTCATCCATCCGTCTCTCACCGGGAGAACACCAGTCATTGTTTACATGGGGGACCCTGATGTAAACAAGACGAAAGTCTGCATCCCCTTAACAATTGTGTGTTTTGAGCCGTGCTGTACTGTACCCATTCTGCAATCTGTTCATTAAAATTTTCAATCAATCAATCAATCAATTCCTTGTTGTTAAACTCCCCGTTAGAGACGGTTTAGAGAGCGAGCAGTCAAAGCGGATTTAGTTCACATCCTCTTTCAAGTGCGCGAGTGATGCGCTGACAGATACGCACCTCGAGCTGGGACCGCGCCGCTGTCCAATCAGAATCTTTGTACTGAATCAGGAATCACGAGTCTGTCTCCATTAAACCCGGAGCTATGGGTCCTCTGTCTGCCTGGCTGGCGGCTGCAGTGGCGTCTGCTAAGTAGTACACGAGAAACAAGTACTAACCCTAACCCTAACCCTAACCCTAAGTAGTACACGAGAAACAAGTACTAACCCTAACCCTAACCCTAACCCTAAGTAGTACACGAGAAACAAGTACTAACCCTAACCCTAAGTAGTACACAAGAAACGGAAAGACCACAGACTCCGATGATTCCTTCGATGACTCGGTTAGCGGACTCTCACCGGAAGCACCGCAGACTCAGATTCGTTAAAAGATTCGGGGTTAGCGATCTCCTGTTGTTAGCGGACTCACCGTATATATGTAATCTCGTCGTCGCTGAAAATTAAAGGTTAAAATAAAGGTTGAATGAATTCCGTTCACTAACTTCACTCCAGTCAGTGAATCCAAGTCATACGTTAAATATTGCAATACACGAGGGGTTAAACACACTGGTGTTCATCATGTGATGGATATATTTTATGCACATGCTATGATGATGATGATGATGATGATGATGATGATGATGATGATGATGATGATGATATGATGATGATGATGATGGTTATGATGGTTATGATTATTAGTGGTATAGACTAGTAAATAATGCATATTTTATTGTAAGCAAAACGACAACAAACTATGGGGCCTGTCTAACATGCAGAGTGGGGGCCTGTCTAACATGCAGAGTGGGGGCCTGTCTAACCTGCAGAGTGGGGGCCTGTCTAACATTAACATGCAGAGTGGGGGCCTGTCTAACATGCAGAGTGGGGGCCTGTCTAACATGCAGAGTGGGGGCCTGTCTAACCTGCAGAGTGGGGGCCTGTCTAACATGCAGAGTGGTGTCCTAACATGCAGAGTGGGGTCCTAACATGCAGAGTGGGGGCCTGTCTAACATGCAGAGTGGTGTCCTAACATGCAGAGTGGGGTCCTAACATGCAGAGTGGGGGCCTGTCTAACATGCAGAGTGGGGTCCTACCATGCAGAGTGGGGGCCTGTCTAACATGCAGAGTGGGGGCCTGTCTAACATGCAGAGTGGGGGCCTGTCTAACGTGCAGAGTTGGGGCCTGTCTAACATGCAGAGTGGGGCCTGTCTAACATGCAGAGTGGGGCCTGTCAACATGCAGAGTGGGGGCCTGTCTAACATGCAGAGTGGGGGCCTGTCTAACATGCAGAGTGGGGGCCTGCCTAACATGCAGAGTGGGGGCCTGTCTAACATGCAGAGTGGGGGCCTGTCTAACATGCAGAGTGGGGGCCTGTCTAACATGCAGAGTGGGGGCCTAACATGCAGAGTGGGGGCCTGTCTAACATGCAGAGTGGGGGCCTGTCTAACATGCAGAGTGGTGGCCTCTCTAACATGCAGAGTGGGGGCCTGTCTAACATGCAGAGTGGGGGCCTGTCTAACATGCAGAGTGGGAGCCTAACATGCAGAGTGGGGGCCTGTCTAACGTGCAGAGTGGGGGCCTGTCTAACATGCAGAGTGGGGGCCTGTCTAACCTGCAGAGTGGGGGCCTGTCTAACATGCAGAGTGGGGGCCTGTCTAACATGCAGAGTGGGGGCCTAACATGCAGAGTGGGGGCCTGTCTAACCTGCAGAGTGGGGGCCTAACATGCAGAGTGGGGGCCTGCCTAACATGCAGAGTGGGGGCCTGCCTAACATGCAGAGTGGGGGCCTGTCTAACCTGCAGAGTGGGGGCCTAACGTGCAGAGTGGGAGCCTAAAATGCAGTGGGAGCCTAACATGCAGAGTGGGGGCCTAACCTGTAGTAGAATTGGACGACGTTTCGTTGTTAAACATATCTTATTTTTTTTAAATGTTCCCTTATATTGAATACTGAATATTGATATTCTATTAACTGTTCCCTCTATATCTTTTTAACTGTATTATAAACAACAAATTTGTTTTTGAAAAAGGTAAAATATCTGCATATTTATATTTAAAAAAAGAAAATGGCCTTGATAGACATGTCAGAAATACCCCCCCCCCCCCCCCCCCCCGCAAAGACTGTGTCTCCATGGCAACACAGCGCTGCACATGGTAGGCAGTCAGTTCAGTTCTCAGATCTCGGTGAGTGAATAATAATAATAATCAGCCATCTCTTCTAAAAATCTTTTTTAGGTCATAAGAACAATAGCTATATGCTTATGCAATTACAGTCTCAAAAGTGCAATCATTGATATTATTTTATATAATGACCCCACTCTCGCTGTACATATTATTACCAAGACATTACACGTGTTGCCTGAAGGGTACAAAACTCGTACTACTACTGTGAATAAACAAAGTCTTCAAAGTACTGTATGACCAGGTAATATATATTATTCACATTCACATTCATCTAAAGTATAGATTTTCAGCAGCATTACCTTCACCATAATTCAGAGGGGAGGATCGATATCCTCTTTTTCCAGTTTTAAATGTCCTACTTCATCTCACTAACCACATAGGGGCTTCCTGCTATCTTGATTGTCTTAGGGGGGGGAGGGAGGGGGGGGACGAGGACATTTGAAGGGGACATGTCTGGAGTCTGTCATGTCAGTCGAATGTTTTTTCGTTTTTTTCCCATATTATCACAGTTTGAATGTTTAAGAACATATTTACTGTACCAGCTAACAGTTATAGTATCTCAATAGTAAAAACCTTTGTTTAAAAAAGGCAGTTTGTGACACCTACAGTAGTACCCAACTGCCAAGGTGTTCAAAATGCAGCCAAACTTATGGGTGGCTAGGTGGTGCAGTGGGCAAGGCGCTCACCACCAATGCAGGAGACGCTGGGTTCGAGCCCAGCTCTCCGCATTGCTATCAGCTTGGCTGGTCGTTCATACTAATACAATTGGCAGTATTAGGGGGTGGGAAGCTGATGGGTGGGGATTGGACGTTGTGGACAGCGACTCCTACAGGTCGGTTGGGGGACGCCTGCACAGCAGAGACAGGAAGTGGCGGGGGTAGTGTGAGCCTCCCATGCGTTACACCTCGCCACTGAGAGTCCACGCTGGCAGGGGAAAAGATGTGACAGGCTGCCTCCTCGTGTACCGGAGGGGACACGTGATGCAAGGCTTCTATCCTCTCTACAACCGACCAGTGGGGGGCATAGTCGAGCAACGTTCAAGACAGGGGAGGGGAGAATTGGAAACACGAAATTGGGATGGGAGAAAAAATAGAAGAATAAGGAGAAAAAGAGAATATTTCAATATTTGAAGCCCCAGCATCATTTGAAACAAAATTGTTTAAAACGGCAAAAACTTCACCTTTCCTTACAATTCCCTGGATGATCTGCATTGGAAAGGTATGTGGCTCATCCCCACATGTAAACATTCACAGTGGGTGAAATGTTCTTTAACACTTCAACATTTAAAAAAAACTGACACACGATTGTCATTCTATTATCTGTAAACAAGTGTTCAGCGAGTGTTCAGCGAGTTCACAAAACCACATTTCAAGATAATCCAGACGCCGTGACAAAACCCAGGACCTGTACAGTTTACAGGAAAGTTCACCGTTGTTGTCAAATTGTATGGAATGCATTCTTCTTGCGTCAACACTTATAGAGAGTCACGTTCAGCATTCCTACCCCTGCTCCTTCTCCAGAAGTGCAACCACTTCCTCTCGTTTACTCTCCCGAGCCACACTCAGAGCCGTGGATCCGGCCGAGTCCGTCAGCTCCCGGTCCGCCCCGTTCAGGAGCAGCGCCTCGACGACGGCCACGCAGCCGTGCCGGGCGGCCAGGTGCAAGGGCGTGGCCCGGTCCCGGTTCACCGCGTTGACGTCGGCGCCATGCAGGATCAGCTGCAGGACGCTGGGGAAGCTGGCGCGGTTACAGGCCAGATGCAGCGGTGTCCAACCCCCGCTGTCCTCCGCCAGGTTAGGGTCGGCCTCGGCTGCCAGGAGCTTGGCCACCGCCTCCTCGTGGCCGCGGTGGCAGGCGAGGTGGAGGGCGGTCCATCCCTTTTCCCCCCGAGCGTTCACACAGGCGCCCTGACTGTCCAGACGCAGCACGGCGGCGCAGTGGCCCCCGAGGGCCGCCAGGTGCACGGGCGTCCAGCCCTGGGGGGTCCTGGGGTCCGGGCCGGCTCCGTGCGACAGAAGCTGCTGGCAGATGCCCGAGTAGCCCTTCAGGGCGGCCAGGTGCAGCGGGGTGTAGCCTCGGCCGTCCACGCTGTCCACCGTCGCCCCGCTCTTCACCAGCAGCCTGGCGATCATGTTGTGGCCCTCCTCGGCCGCCAGGTGCAAGGCGGTGGAGAGGGAGCGGTCGGCGGCGTCGGGGTCCGCTCCCTGGGAGAGGAGGAGCTTGGCGATGCCGAGGTGCTGGTAGCCGCTGGCCAGGTGGAGCGGCGTCCTCCCGCGCGCCTCCTCCCGCTCCCCGAGCGCCTCCTTGGGCAGCCGCGACAGCAGCAGGCGCGCCACCCTCTCGTGGCCGTTCTGGCAGGCCAGGTGGAGGGGCGTCCAGCCGGCCTTCTCCCGGGCGCCCGCCACCGCGCCTTTGTTCAGGAGGAGCTGGAGGACCTTGTTGTCGCCGCTCTGGGCGGCGAAGTGAAGCGGCGTCCACTGGTCCTCGTCCGCCTGGGTGGCGGCCGCGCCGTGCTCCAGCAGCACGGAGACCACGTCGTGGAGGCTGTGGGGAGCAGAGTTAAACGTGTTTAGATATACACTGCGTGTGTTAAAGCCAGCATTTTATATTAAAACTAGGGATGTTCGATATTATCGGCCGAGCGATATTATCGGCCGATATCGGCAGTAAAATGTGATAACGGAAAATATCGGTATCGGTAAAAAAAAGAAAAAAAACAATAACAATATTTGTTATATATATATCCAGTGAAATTATTAGTTACCTGAAATTATTCAGTTTTTTGGGGGGGGGGGGGGGGAATCCTGCATATATCGGTATCGGTTGATATCGGCATCGGAAATTAAGAGTTGGACAATATCGGAATATCGGTATCGGTAAAAAAGCCAATATCGAGCATCCCTAATTAAAACACAAGATACTTGTGCCCTAATGATAAGGAAGAAACCTTATATTATATGTGACAAATAAACAAAAATGAAACTTGAAACTGTTGCAATATATAATGTACATTAAGTATATTAATCGATGATCATTGATGATTGATGATGACTATGCAATATATTCGACGCCACCGTAAATGAGGGTTTCAAAATAAAGATTGAATGAATGTTTCTTAAAATCGGCGTCTCCATCCTCCAGGACCACAGCCACCCGGGACACCAGCTGTTCTTCCCCCCCTGCGACCCGGTACCGATAGAATAAAATAAATAAATCTAGATTAATCTATGGGGTGAGAAATCTTCAATCTTAGCGCCGCGGATATGAGAAAGAGGTCTAGCCGAGTCAATGTCGATGGTTTTGTTGAACATTTGTATTTCACAGGAGAGAAACCGTGTTCAAAGAAAGCTATTAAAATAGTCTTTGAATCGAAATATACTTTCTTTGTGTTGATTTGACATTAATTCCACGAAGTAATTATCTGTTACAAGCTTCGGTCTTGAGTAGAAAAATGCTATTTTTAATCTAGGTTAATCTAGATTAATTACAGAAAATTGTGAGATGAATTAGTTAATTTTTTTTATCTATTGACAGCACTAATATAAATACCTACTTTTTTTATTCTGTTAATTGTTGCTTTTTTATTGCTTGCTGCTGTGGAGCAAACGGAGAGTAAGGCTACGTTTAGACGAGCGTTTTGGGATGGAAGTCTGAACAGAAACCGCAAAAGTCGTCTTGCGGTTTCACTTTTAATTTTGCGTTTAGACAAGCGTTTTGGGGTGGAATTCTCCGTGCAGACGAGGCTGTAACGACGGAGCCCCGCTGTCACACGATTGGCGCATATGTCACATGACGTGCTGTGAAGACCCGCCCTACTCTGCCTCTGATTCGCAGACTGTGGATGGGGAATGTGATTGGACCAAAGCAGAGTCACTCACAGACATTGGGTCCAGTCACGCCGCGGGACAGATTCTTGTGTATTTAACCCTTTCACTGCCACACGACAGCCGGTTGTGTGATAGTAAAGGGTTAACCTTCTGTCGTGTGGCAGTGAAAGGGTTAAAAGTACTGCCAATGTAGCCTTCAGGTGATCGCCATGGATAGAATCAGACATGCTTTGTTTACGCTTCTAGGCTACTGGCGCTGGCTGGCGCATGCCTGTGATGTAAGCAGTACACGCGACCAGAGCCGTGACAACCCTTTCGTCATCGTTTTATGCGGTTTGACAGTTTAGATGAGAGCGCAAAGGTTTAGCGTTTCTAGGAATTCCACCCTGGAAGGTAGTCTCACTTTTTTGCGGTTTCACCCAGTAAAAAACGCTGTTTCCGTATAAACGAAAGGCACATCCGAATTTTTTTGTTTGCGGATTCACCTGCTAGGGTTTCCGTCTAAACGGGGCCTAAGAATCTCATTGTACTTGTTGCATCTGGCAAATAAAACCATCTGAATCTGAATCTGAATCTGAATCCCACAGAGGCCGGCGTACTGTGAGCGGACCGGACATGTCCGCAGTCGTTTGAGGTTTCATAGTCGAGCGTACCACCGCATACCGAATTTCCTACATTTCTCGTGCCAGTTTACTACATTTCCCACAATCCCTGCGCGCTGTTTAAACGCTCTGTCATGGCGTCGTCCACCGATGTCAAAATAAAGAGTCTAGGTGAACTACGTTTTCCGAGATTTCGAAAAATAAAACTGCCAGTTTTACACACTTCCAAGCCATTCAAAACGTCAAGTTTCTTCAGATGACGAAGAAACTTGACCCTGCGGACGTCCGCTTTGAGTTCGCGCGTAGGACCTCTGCGCAGTCCGCTCCGCGTACTACGTTGCGCCCGGCGGCTCTGTGTGTGGGAAGCCTTTATTCTACCGGACTTGAAGACATGGTTAAGTTTCAAACAATGTTAATTATGTTTAGGGCAAGAAATAATACACTGCCAGAAAAACTACTAAATCTTTTTCATTTAGAAAGTGAGTTTAGTAGGAGAAAATACAATTTTAAACATCAGTTTGCACGTACCACACTTAAACAGATGTGTCCTTCAGTTATTGGTGTAAAGTTGTGGAATTCTCTCCATAGCGAGCTTAAGGGATGTAATAGTGTTTATCAATTCAAAGAAAATTATAAAAAAAAATAATTTAGTCAGTATGAAAATCAAATGTGATCTGAATAGTGAGATCTTTTCTTTTCTTTTTTTTCTCTCTTTCTTTTATTCTTTATTATTATTATTTAATTTTTCTCTTGATTGTGAGTTTCTTGTATTATGGTATAAATTATTATTTGTGTAAATTAGGTTGTACGCCGACCATTAGGTAAATACTTCTTTAGTTTAGGAATAAGGGGCAGGTAAGATGTATTCTTCTTCCTGCTCCTTTTGTCCATGGAATGTTATTTATGATTGTGTAATGAAGAAACTCTGATTGTATGATTCCATGTGGCAAAATAAAAACTCTGAACTGAACTGAACTGAACCTTTTCAGCACGGCCACGGTGAGCGGCGTGTAGCCCTGGTCGCTGGGACGGTCGACGCGGGCGCCCAGACTCAGGACGCGCCGCACGCTGTCGCCGTCCCCGCTGGCCACCGTGTGGTGGAGGAGACATCGGCTGTCGGAGAAGACCAGCGACGCGTGTTCCGCTCGCACAGACCGTCTGAAACTGGCAAAGTCTCTCTTCGACAGGAGGGAGAGGAGGCCGTCCGTGTCGTGCTTTTCACCTGCGGGACGAGACGGGCATTATTTGAGATGAGATCGCTACAGTAGGTTCAAACAAACTGTTGTGTCATGACTCTGTAACTGATCTGACTGACTCTGGGTGGACCAATACAAACTGTTGTGTCATGACTCTGTAACTGATCTGACTGACTCTGGGTGGACCAATACAAACTGTTGTGTCATGACTCTGTAACTGATCTGACTGACTCTGGGTGGACCAATACAAACTGTTGTTTCATTACTCTGTAACTGACTGACTGACTCTGGATGGACCAATACAAACTGTTGTGTCATGACTCTGTAACTGATCTGACTCTGGGTGGACCAATACAAACTGTTGTGTCATGACTCTGTAACTGATCTGACTGACTCTGGGTGGACCAATACAAACTGTTGTTTCATTACTCTGTAACTGACTGACTGACTCTGGGTGGACCAATACAAACTGTTGTGTCATTACTCTGTAACTGATATGACTGACTCTGGGTGGACCAATACATGTATTATTATTTTTTTTTATCCACTTTTTCTCCTTATTTTTCTATTTTTCTCCCATCCCAATTTCGTATTGCCAATTCTCCCCTCCCCTGTGTTGAACGTTGCTAGACTATGCCCCCCAGTGGTCGGTTGTAGTGAGGATAGAAGCCTTGCATCACGTGTCCCCTCCGGTACACAAGGAGGCAGCCTGTCGCATCTTTTCACCAGACAGCGCGGACTCTCAGTGGCGAGGAGTAACGCGTGGGAGGCTCACGCTGCCCCCAATACTTCCTGTCTCTGCTGTGCAGGCGTCACCCAATCGACCTGTAGGAGTCGCTGTCCACAACAACGTCCAATCCCCACCCATCGACTTCCACCCGCTGACTCTGCCAATTGAGATAGTATGACGACTGGCCCAAGCCAAAGGCAATGCTGACACCGGGATTCGAGACCGGAGTCTCTTGCATTGGTGACGAGCGCAATCTCCGCTACGCCACCCAGCCGCCCAATACATGTATTATTAATAATTCATTCACATTTTAACATTTGATTTTTAATGGAACTGAGGAGCTCGCTCTAGTCCCTCTTTCTATTTCTCCGTTGGCTCTACTTTTAAGGACTCTGCGAATATTGCTTTTTAAATGTCAACCTTGCAGGCGCCGAGCTGTAATGAAACGATGTCTCCCTCTCCATGTACGTACCCGAGGGAAGGTCTGGAAACTTCGGCAGAGCGACCTAAACGGAGAAAGAATGAAAATGATAAAAAACAAAAAAAAATTGTTATTAGCCGTCACTCCAATCAGCGATGGGAAAGTGGCTTTTCAATAGACTGGTATCAATCAGGAGGTGCTGTTAAGGTGCTCGAGTCAACTGAGTAGTCAAGTAGGCCTGCTTGAGACACAAAACCAATAAAGAACGTAATCTTTTCAGGAATGGAAATAAATAGTGTCCCAAGATAAAGCAGCTATGTGTAGGATTTTTCTTATTTACTGCCTTGTTATTGCTGGACATAGAGCTGGAACAAGATGCCGTGCGGCGTGCACCGTGTCCTCCCAACACAAACTTAGTTTTTATTGTCTTAATTTGTTTCTTAAATGCAAAGTTATCGCCCTCATTTTTAGCATTTACTTGTATTTCAGTTGTTCATTTTTAGTTAAGTATTGTGTGACCTGTGTGATTTTGTGTGAAGGGGGGACTAGCAACCCCCCCCCCCCCCATGTACATTTACCTTGGGGGGGGGGGGGATTCTATAATGGTAGGATTAAAAGGGTTAATGTGCAATCTTAAAGCAGCCAGCATGACCTACTTTATTAGTGGGAGAAGGCGGCCAGAGGTCATCTGGTCGGTGTGATTGGTTCGCTCCTGGGATCTTCAGGACTTCACTCAGATACTCCGTTTTCCTGACAATGTCTGCAAAGACAATAATATGCAATTGCTCTCTTAATAATTTGCATACAGCACATAAAACACGGTACAAATGAAGTGCTGTTGTCTCCAACAGAGCTTTGACCTGACATTCGCCGTGTTTGGGTGAAATATATATATATATATATATATATATAGGATTAAAACCCTATGTGTTGCCTGTCGATTGCGGACTAAATCCGTTCAGCGGTTCTTGAGTTACATGCCGATATGTGAGAGTCAGATTACCACCCCCGACTCCCGGGGCTCTAG
>NC_140165.1:318984981-318999981 GCF_963971535.1 Notolepis coatsorum
AACACAACACCTTGTCTTAGCGGGACTGTTACCTTATCATTCCATTGATCTGTAATCAACACAACACAAGGAGTCCCCGATCACAACACACAGGTGGCCATGTTCAAACTCATTTACTCCCAATGACTGTCTGACTAAATTAATGCGTGCAGTTATTTTCTTAGCCTGCATTTGAAATCCTCATCTTTCCTTAATACTGTAATTTAAATAAAGGTTAAATAAAATGTTTTTAAATGAATGTCAAGTTGTAACTTGTCAGTGTGCCGGGACTCAGGTCGCGCTGGGTGGAACCGCAAGATATTACTAAGCTACTGTAGACTATCTCTGAGAGGACTAATATTAATAATAATAATAATACTTTTATTTATATAGCACCATTCATACAGATTGCAGCTCAAAGTGCTTTACACAAAAAAAACGAAACAAAAGGATAATAATAAAAAAGATATATTTTAATAATAGCCAAATTAGACAGTAAACAATAAGAAAAAAAGAATACATTCAAAAATAACAAATAAAAAGATGATAAAAACGATAATAAAATATTAAAATAAAAAATTATAGAAATAAATAAAATAAAGACAATAAAATAAAGATAATAATTCACTTAAAAGCCTGTTTAAAAGGGTATACGTTTGGAGCTGTTTTCTAAAAGCAGTACCTGAGAACTGGGGCTGCTGATCCCAGGTCTGTTGTTTTCTAAAAGCAGTACCTGAGACCTGGGGCTGCTGATCCCAGGTCTGTTGTTTTCTAAAAGCAGTACCTGAGAACTGGGGCTGCTGATCCCAGGTCTGTTGTTTTCTAAAAAAAAGTTTAAGAAATGCAAGCAGTTCCATTTATGCAGATGGCACTACAATATATGCTTCGGCAAGCAATGCCAAAGACCTCAGCAGTCTTCTTCAAAGTGAGTTAATGCAGATTTCTGAATGGGTCACGGTAAATAAGCTGAAACTAAATGCATCCAAAACAAAATGTCTAATTATTTGTTCAAAGCATGCTCAGAGAGAGAATCACAGATTAAATATTTCTTTGCAGGGTGCAGATATTGAGCAAGTTAAGGAGGCCAGATTGCTTGGAGTTATAATAGATGAAACACTCTCTTGGTCAACTCACATTAACAATATTGTAACGAAAATGAGCAGAAGTATTTCAATTATTAGACGGAATGCCTATTTTTTAACAGACACAGCTACCAAGCAAGTCATTGTATGATACAATCACTAGTTTTGTCACATCTGGACTACTGTCCAGCAATCTGGTCAAATGCATCCCAAACAAGACTTAAATAAAATACAGCTTACTCAAAATAGAGCTGCAAGACTTGCATTGCATAGCTCAATTAGAAACAGTGTTGAGAAAATGCACAAGGAACTGTCATGGATGAGAGTCAATGAGAGACTATAGTGTGTAGTCTTATTTTGTTTATGAGAAATATTTATACTTTACATAAACCTGTGTCTGCCTCTTTTTGCAGCTGGTGCTTATTAGTGATGGTCATGGCTATGGCACTATAGACAAGCATTGAGGGGTCGGTTCGCCCTGCCGAGACCCAGAACTGAAGCCTTAAAGAAAACTGTAATGTACAGGGCAATGTCCTACTCGAATAGACTTCCACAATATTTGGTTTCAATTACCAGTAAGGTGGGATTCAAGAGGAGACTACGAGTGGCTGTAATGCAGAAAGAGATTGATTTTGGTTGGGTCTGATCTGTGTCTAATGAATGGGTTCTTGTGTTGGGTTATGTGTTGTTTTGGAATGTCTTTGTCTAGTGGTTATGAGGAGTATTAGAGTATGAGTGTATGGAATGTTGTGCTGTTTTTGAGCACGTTTTAGTTTAGGGTTAGGGTTAGGGTTAGGGTTAGGGTTAGGGTTAGGGTTAGGTTAGGGTTAGGGTTAGGGTTAGATGTCTTTGTTTGTTGTTTTATTGATATTTGTTATTTTATTGATATTTGTTATTGTTCTATATTAGAAGATTTGGCATACATATTTGTTTGTATGTCTGATTTTGATTGGTTTAATGTTCTATAATTGTTTGTATATTTTATTGGTGTTTTATTGATATTTGTTTTGTTTTTATGTTGTTTTATTGATTATTCTTGTTTAATTTTATATGTTTGGATCCAGACCCCAGGATGAATAGTCGCTGCTGAGGCAGTGACTAATGGGGATCTGAAATAAAGAAATAAAGAAATAAAAGCAGTACCTGAGACCTGGGGCTGCTGATCCCAGGTCTGTTGTTTTCTAAAAGCAGTACCTGAGACCTGGGGCTGCTGATCCCAGGTCTGTTGTTTTCTAAAAGCAGTACCTGAGACCTGGGGCTGCTGATCCCAGGTCTGTTGTTTTCTAAAAGCAGTACCTGAGAACTGGGGCCTGCTCTGGGGCTGCTGATCCCAGGTCTGTTGTTTTCTAAAAGCAGTACCTGAGAACTGGGGCTGCTGATCCCAGGTCTGTTGTTTTCTAAAGGCAGTACCTGAGAACTGGGGCTGCTGATCCCAGGTCTGTTGTTTTCTAAAAGCAGTACCTGAGACCTGGGGCTGCTGATCCCAGGTCTGTTGTTTTCTAAAAGCAGTACCTGAGAACTGGGGCCTGCTCTGGGGCTGCTGATCCCAGGTCTGTTGTTTTCTAAAAGCAGTACCTGAGACCTGGGGCTGCTGGTCCCAGGTCTGTTGTTTTCTAAAAGCAGTACCTGAGAACTGGGGCCTGCTCTGGGGCTGCTGGTCCCAACACTGCTGCATGAGGCCGACCATCTGCTCGCACTCCTGGGGCCTCTGATCCGGGATCAGCTCCACGTTGGGCCTCCTCCCTCCGGACACCTGGACCAGCACCGTGGTCATGCAGCTCCCTGGGTCAACGGGACCGCGGCAGGCGTCAGGCCCGCGGGTCGCAGGGAGAAGAACAGAAGAAGCAGAGAGCGTCACCTCGGACCACCAGACACACGGCAGACACGCGGCGACGTTAATTAGGTTCCACGTGGCCCCCGTAGGGTAACTTAATCAAGGCCTTATGCCGCTAACAGGTCCCCACTGGTGTCCGTCATCACGCTGCCATGGTAACTGGTTCCTAGTTCGACTGCCTGCTAAAGAGCATTGAACGAGGTAGCCGTAAGAGATTCAGATTCAGATCGTAGGTAGGTAGGTAGGTGGGTAGGTAGGTAGTTAGGTAGTTAGGTAGTTAGGTAGGTGGGTGGGTGGGTAGGTAGGTAGGTAGGTAGGTAGGTAGGTAGGTAGGTAGGTAGGTAGGTAGGTAGGTAGGTAGGTAGGTGGGTAGGTAGGTAGGTAGGTAGGTAGGTAGGTAGGTAGGTAGGTAGGTAGGTAGGTAGATAGGTAGGTAGGTAGGTAGGTAGGTAGGTAGGTAGGTAGGTAGGTAGGTAGGTAGGATGGTAGGTAGGTAGGTAGGTAGATAGGTAGGATGGTAGGTAGGTAGGTAGGTAGGTAGGTAGGTAGGTAGGTAGGTAGGTAGGTAGGTAGGTAGGTAGGTCGGTCGGTCGGTCGGTCGGTCGGTCGGTCGGTCGGTCGGTCGGTCGGTCGGTCGGTAGTTGGGTGGGTGGGTGGGTGGGTGGGTGGGTAGGTAGGTAGGTAGGTAGGTCGGTCGGTCGATCGGTCGGTCGGTCGGTCGGTAGGTAGGATGGTAGGTAGGTAGGTAGGTAGGTAGGTAGGTAGGTAGGTAGGTAGGTAGGTAGGTAGGTAGGTAGGTAGGTAGGTAGGTAGGTAGGTAGGTAGGTAGGTAGGTAGGTAGGTAGGTAGGTAGGTAGGTAGGTAGGTAGGTAGGTAGGTAGGTAGGTAGGTAGGTAGGTAGGTAGGTCGGTCGGTCGGTCGGTCGGTCGGTCGGTCGGTCGGTCGGTCGGTCGGTCGGTCGGTCGGTCGGTCGGTCGGTCGGTCGGTCGGTCGGTCGGTCGGTAGTTGGGTGGGTGGGTAGTTTTGGGTAGGTGGGTGGGTGGGTGGGTGGGTGGGTGGGTGGGTGGGTGGGTGGGTGGGTGGATAGGTAGGTAGGTAGGTAGGTCGGTCGGTCGGTCGGTCGGTCGGTCGGTCGGTCGGTCGGTCGGTCGGTCGGTCGGTCGGTCGGTCGGTCGGTCGGTCGGTCGGTCGGTCGGTCGGTAGTTGGGTGGGTGGGTGGGTGCAGATTGATTGATTGAATCAAAATCTTATTAACAGATTGCAGAATGGGTACAATACAGTACGGCTCAATACACACAATTGTTAATAAGGGGATGCAGACCAGAGAGAGACTTTCATCTTGTTTACATCAGGGTCCCCCATTTCCAATTCATAATGCATTTTAAGTAAGGGTGCAACTTGCTCTGTGCAATCCATTCTTTGTGGATCTAGCCCTAAAGTGTTTCACCATATTGTCATGAAGGTTCGCTCACTTCTGGTAGAGTCACGACAACATTATAACAGCGGTTTGGTGATGAAGGTGAAGAAAATGGTAAATGGAGCGTTTATATAACAGCGTTTATCCAAAGCGCTTTACAATTTGTTCCTCGCATTCTACCCATTCACACACACATTCACACACCGACGGCGGATCAACCTGCAAATCGGGAGCACTTAGGGGTTAAGGGCCTTGCTCAAGGACACTTCGACACGCTGCCCGGGAGGAGCGGAAACCGAACCTGGGAACCTTTCCGATTACCAGACGCCCGCTCTACCTCCTGAGCCACTGTCGCCCCAGCCAGTGTTATGTATGTAAGTGTTACGAATACAGTAGATTCCTACCTGCGTATGGTTTCTGCTGTGCCAGGATCTCCCACACGACGATGGCAAAGCTACATGAAACGGGAGCAGACAGAAGTACTTTAATCCTCCGTGTTCTCTCTCTGCGTACACAACCCACTCTCTACTACTGCTACAGATGAAAGGTACCGTTGGAATAACAATGACTTGGAAAGACTATAACTCGTGGCAGCAATTACTATTGACTAGTAAGATATCAGTCCCTCTTTCGAGGTTCAGCAGAAAAACAAGCATCGCCCTGAATATAAACAGGATGCGGGCGTGAGGAATTAATGACGAGCGACAGGCGAGGAAAACGAAAATTAGAAAGAGTGTGTAGCGTACGTATAAGAGACGGCGGAGAGCATTAATAATGGAACAAGGTTCACGGGGAGAGCGAAGGAGTAGTAAGTGGCGACAGAATCCGGAGGTATTGACATGTGGATAATGGCGTGGGGACAGAGAGGGCTGCCCGCGGATGATGCTCACCTGTAAACATCGAACGCGCTGCCGGGAGGTTCGGCGCCCTGGGCGAAGGTCTCTGGAGGAATGTAATTTATGTTCCCTCTCGCCGTCAGCAGCTCCACGAACTTCTCCCTCTTCAAACCCTCCTCCCACTTTATTACACCGAAATCTGAAATCTTTGAGAACACATCGGGAGCCTATTAGTGCCTGCACGTTAGCATGCCCTGCTGCACACATTGTATACGAGTCTACGACGAGCTATAGTCAAGATGAGAAGCACGTTTGCAAATCTGGTATGTCATAAATGTATAGATGTAGCAGTACTGTCTATCTGTATGTCATGTATGTCATATATGTCCTGATGAATTGAAAATGGGGGACCCTGATGTAAACAAGACGAAAGTCTTTCTCTGGTCCGCATCCCCTTAACAATTGTGTGTATTGAGCTGTACTGTATTGTACCCATTCTGCAATCTGTTAATAAAGTTTTCAATCAATCAATCAATCAATCAATCAATCAATCAATCAGTCACAGACTCATACCCCCCCCCGACACTCGACTAACCGCCTCGGCCAGTCCTTCATACCAGCGGCCACCAGTTTAGTTTAGACTTTATTTGAACAGGGACAGCACACATTAATGAACATTACTGTAAATGTGTGAGACAGTGATAGCCAAAGATAATTTTCAACTGTTGTCCCTGGCCCGGGTGTTAAAAAGCAGCTAAAAGATAAAGCATACTATATATGGCAAACAGTTCATTAAGAACAGGTTAAAAACACATCATG
Organism: Notolepis coatsorum; assembly: GCF_963971535.1. NCBI lineage: Eukaryota > Metazoa > Chordata > Actinopteri > Aulopiformes > Paralepididae > Notolepis > Notolepis coatsorum. Next base: position 318,990,949 of record NC_140165.1, read on the forward strand.
TAAAATATGTACAGCAGACATGTACAAACAATGTACAAACAATAATAGGACATATTAGGTACACACGGTCATACATGTAGGCAAGCAAGCAGACAGGGTTAGAGTTATGCAGGGCTGTTATGTTCACATGTGTAGTTATTTCTTATTAACCATGTTTTGAAAGTGTGTTTGAATGATCTGTGTGTTTCTATATTGCGCCGGATGTAACTTGGAATGGAGTTCCAGGTCTTAGCAGCTCTCACGGAGAGAGGGCTGACTGTACTTTTCCTTATTAGTGGAACAGCTAAATCACCCGGTACAACCAGGGCCTGTTCTAGGCATAGGCAGTATAGGCAAATGCTAAGGGCGCCACCACCCAGAGGGGGCAACAAATCTTTAATTTTTTTTTAATAATTTTTTATTTTTTTTACTAATACTACTAGTTATTTCGAAATACTGAAGTCTTATCTATAGTACAGTTCCAACATGTATAACAATCCCATGGACAATGAGTGTTTTACAATGGCTCATTCATTTGGACGGCGAGTGAGAAATTCTCCAAACAAACAACTTCTTCGTCTTCTTCGCTCCCTTTACCGTGTGGAACAGAACAAACTGTGATGCAAGGGGGCCGACAGATAAAATCCTGCCTAGGGCAGCCAATTGGTCAGAGCCGGCCCTGCGTACAACAGTTCTGGTGAACCTGCTGCTCAGAGTGAACAAAACTGAAAGTGGGGGTGGGGCTAGATGCTTTTTTATTAAATCAGTTTTGTGCTCATTTTATGCCAATTTTGTTCTCATTTCAAGCCTGTCTTTTTTTTTTTTTTTTTTTTTTTTTACTGCTGTGAAGCACTTTGAGCTGCAATTCTTGTATGAAAGGTGCTATACAAATAATGTGTATTATTATTATTATTATTATTATTATTATTATTATTATTATTATTATTATTATTATTATTATTATTATTATTATTATTATTATTATTATTATTATTATTATTATTATTATTATTATTATTATTATTATTATTATTATTATTATTATTATTATTAGTCTATGATGGCGGCTCAGGAGGTAGAGCAGCCGTCTGATAATCCGGAGGTTCCCCCGGTTCGATTCCCGCTCCTCCCGGGCAGCCTGTCGATCGAAGTGTCCTTGAGCAAGACACTTAACCCCCCTAACTGCCCCCAGGATGAGCAGGTGAATATTAAAGGCAACCAACTTGTGTTCAGCCTTGCGTTCAGCGTTTCTCTGATTGGCCGCGCTACCGCGCGGCAGAGAGTTGCAGCAGCCGTCTTCCGTTGTAGAATTGTTTACATCAGGGTGAACGCTATTGTATTCGCAAATATGAGAGCCAGCAATACGCAGATTGATTGATTGATTGAAAAGTTTATTAACAGATTGCAGAATGGGTACAGTACAGTACAGCTCAATACATACAATTGTTAAGGGGATGCAGACCAGAGAAAGACTTTCGTCTTGTTTACATCAGGGTCCCCCATTTTCAATTCATCATAAAGGGAGAGCAGCTCCAGTTAACCTAATTTATACCGTAATGAATCATTAAAAAAATATACCGTTAACTGGAATATGTTGTTTCTTTACACATATGTTGGGATTATGTAATTGGTTTGTCATGACAAAACAATAAAAATCGCTACTTTACATCAGGGTGAACGCTGTTAGTAACGCTGCCACCACCCACTTCAATGACAGAGCTCTCATATTTGCGAATGCATAAACTATATCTTAAATGATGGCTATGTGTCTAATATGGCTGTCGCAAAGTCATTGATAAGCGACAGCCATATTAGACACATAGCCATAATTTAAGATATAGTTTATGCATTCGCAAAATATGAGAGCTCTGTCATTGAAGGGCTTCTACAACGGAGCACGGCCGCTGCTGCGTCAAGCCGGCGGCGGCGCACGGAAGCCGGGGACAAACCACTGCATGTTTATTATTAAGAGTCAGATAGTCCTAACAGTGTTTATTATTAAGAGTCCTAACAGTGTTTATTATTAATTAACGTCATAAACCAACTACCAGATTTATTTTGCACCAGGGAACTTGAAGGTTCCTGCCGCTTGCGCTCGCGGCAAAAGGGGGCGGGCTAGCGGCGTGGGGTCGTGGCCAATCAGAGAAAGGCGGAACACAAGTTGGTTGCCTTTAATATTCACGCGAGCAGGTCGGCACCTGGCAGGCTGGCACGGTGCCCTCCGCCGTCGGTGTGTGAACGCGTGTCAGTGAACGGGTGAAAAATGTGAGGAACAAAAAATGTAAAGCGCTTTTGGATAAAAGAGAGATATAAACGCAGCCATTTGCCATTATTCCCCATGCAGGTTATATAGGTGGAGAGAGAGAGACCCACCTTGACGTGGAGGTGGGCGTCCAGGAGCAGGTTGGAGGTCTTCAGGTTGAGGTGGAGGACCGGCGGCTTCATGCTGTGGAGGAAGTTCATGCCCATGGTGGCCTCGTGGATCATCTGGAACTTCTTGGCCCACATGAAGGTGTGGCTGGCCAGCAGGTGGTCCAGGGAGCCGTTGGCCATGTACTCCATCACCAGGGCCGGCGGCTCGGCGCAGAGCAGCCCGTACACGGACACCAGGTACCGGAACCTCACTCGGGTCACGCTGGTGGACGCCTCCTCCATCATCCGCCTGCGAGAGAGAGAGACGACGACAACAGAACCGCGATGACGGAGGAGGGCCGCGGTAATGAGCGGAGGAGGGTGTAGTTCGGTGGGAAATAGCTCCCACGCGACTCACAGCCGCAGGGGTCTGTGGATTGGCCCCGAGTATAGCCGGGTCATGGTTTTCTGGAAAGAGATATTGCTTTTGAGTTTTTCAAATGTTTTATTTTTTTTCCGTTGAGCACAATGTTTTTTTATTTTTTTTTATTTCTCTTTCTCCGATTTTCAGTTTTTCTCCCCGTCCAATTTAGTCGCCGTGCCAATTCTCCCGCCCCCTCCCCTACCTGGCTGCTGTGTGCATGTTCTCCTACGAGTCGGTACAAGGGCGTCCCGAAGCCGACCGCACGCTTCCTCCGATGCGTGTGGCGACTGCCAGTGACGTCTTTTCACTTGGCAGCGAGGACTCTCATTTGGTGAAGTGTAACGCGTGGGAGGGCACGCTATCTCCACCAAGTCCTGCCCCCGCTGAGCAAGCGCTGAGACCTGACCTGTAGGCGTCGCTGTCCACAACGCCAGATTCCCACCCACCAGCTTCCCCACCCCCTAATACTGCCAATTGTATTAGTGTGAACGACCAGCCAAGCATACATGTTAATGCATAAATCTGTACAGGATATTTCTCTCTGAAACTAGAAGATCTGTCTGAAACTAGGAGATCTCTCTGAAACTAGGAGATCTCTCTGAAACTAGGCGATCTCTCTGAAACTACAGTAGGAGATCTCTCTGAAACTAGGAGATCTCTCTGAAACTACAGTAGGAGATCTCTCTGAAACTAGGAGATCTCTCTGAAACTATAGGAAAGAGATATTCTCTATATATTCTATATTCTCAGTCCTTGCCCCACAATGGTGGAATGAACTACCCATCCCAGTTAGGACAGCCGAATCCCGTCCAATCTTTCGCCGTCGACTAAAGACTCACTTCTTCAACCATTATCTGAAATGATAAAAAAAAAAAAAAAAAAAAAAAAAAAATCTAACCCCGACTAACCTTAATGTCATGCACTTGTCCTAATAAACTAACCTACACTGTAACACGCAACACTTTGATGAACATTGTTACTCAGCTGATAGAGTTATACCCTTCTTGCTGTCTTGTCGCACAGAACTTGTAAGTCGCTTTGGATAAAAGCGTCAGCTAAATGACTAAATGTAAATGTAAAAAATGTAATAGGAGATCTCTCTGAAACTAGGCGATCTCTCTGAAACTAGGCAATCTCTCTGAAACTAGGAGATCTCTCTGAAACTAGGAGATCTCTCTGAAACTAGGCGATCTCTCTGAAACTAGGCGAACCACACAGAAACTATATGGATTCATAGACATTTGTTTTGTTTATTTACTTAGATTTATTGTATTTATTGTTGTCCCATATTTATACAAGGACACACATAACGTGTCGTGGCGGCCATAGGTCTATAAATATAGCCAGTTCAAGCTAATATAGGAATGTTAAAGATGTAATACTGTCAGAGGTTAAATGGTCAACAGGAAATAGGGCTAAGAATCCAAACATTCTGAACGTTACCCCTAAAGAGACGTATGGAAATATGGAAATAGTATGAATGGATGAATGAAAACTTTATTTAACAGATTGCAGAATGGGTACAATACAGTACGGCTCAATACACACAATTGTTAAGGGGATGCAGACGAGAGAAAGACGTTTGTCTTGTTTACATCAGGGTCCCCCATTTTCAATTCATATAGACATTTATGACATACACAACATGCATGACATTTATGGCATAAGGACATACAGGTATTTAGTACTGATACATTTGTGACATAAACGGTATTCAAATATACAGTACTGTTACCCATAGATCCTGACAGAGTATACAGTACATATGATGGGGAGGGGACTGTACATTAAGAGGGGGTGGGTGGGTGGGAGAGAGATATACATACGGTGGGGTAGGTTATAGGTTATAATACTCACAGCAAGTGTCATTGAGACAGAAATACCTATCCAACGAGACTGTGAGAACTATGACCTATATATGCATCAGTCTTTGTGGCCACATGCTGCCATTTGGCATCCCTGCAATGGTTCCACTAATGATATGCAGTGTTTTGTTGATTGGTAAATTTCTTCTTTTTTTTTTATGTAAAAGGGATTTACTTTTATGCAAAAAAGAAAAGGCAGGGAAAGCCATCATGGCAGAAGTGTGTTCTACAAAAGACAAATGTATAGAGAGACAAGTTAGCAGATAAACAGTATAAAGGGTTTTTAAATGATATGGCACAGGGTGTACAGTGTTTAGATATTGGAATTATTGGTGTCATATTGCATATGGTAAATGGCTGCATTTATATAGCGCTTTTATCCAAAGTGCTTTACAATTTGTTCCTCACATCACATTCACACACCGACAGCAACCTGCTCATCGGGAGCGGTTAGGGGGGTTAAGTGTCTTGCTCAAGGACACTTCGACGCGCTGCCCAGGGAGGAGCGGGAATCTAACCGGGAACCTCCGGATAACCAGCCGACTGCTCTACCTACCGAGCCACTGTCGCCCCATATGGGCACGGTAAGCAGGAAGCAGGAAGCAGGAAGCAGGAAGCAGGAAGCACTATTACTACGTTTCCGACTGTTTGCTCTACGGGCGCTACAGGACTCCAAGTCAAGCAGACCCAGGAACAGCTTCTTCCCCTCAGCCGGCATCTCTCTGAACCCTGTGTCACGTTGACAGCAGACCCAGGAACAGCTTCTTCCCCTCAGCCGGCATCTCTCTGAACCCTGTGTCACGTTGACCCCAGACCCAGGAACAGCTTCTTCCCCTCAGCTACCATCTCTCTGAACCCTGTGTCACGTTGACAGCAGACCCAGGAACAGCTTCTTCCCCTCAGCTACCATCTCTCTGAACTCTGTGTCACGTTGACAGCCCCCCCCCCCCACATACCGCACCATATACTGTAATAATCATAGTAATCACCTCATACTAATAGTCTACCCATATACTCTGTGATATGATAACGTGTACAACAGGGCTGTATATACCGGCGCATATTTACATTCATATATTTACTGCATAATATATATATGCATAATTGTCTGAATATACCTGCATATAACCCCTCTATATACTTACTCATACACCTGCATATAACCCCTGTATGATAGCGTGTACAATAATGCTGTACTATATATACACCGTATGTATTTATTCTCACTGCATATAAATCTATCCACAGTTTCACTTACTTACCTGCACATAGTCCTTTACTATATATCTATATCTGTACACATCCTTATCTTACTAGTTACGCTGCTGGCCAGCATGACTTACTACTACCATACTGTCTTTACACCTGTATCACTGTACATATTAATACTATATCTATATCTGTACATATCCTACTCTTACTAGTTACGCTGCTGGCCAGTATGACTACTACCATACTGTACTTACACCTGTATCACTGTACATATTAATACTATATCTATATCTGTACATATCCTATACTCTTACTAGTTACGCTGCTGGCCAGTATGACTACTACCATACTGTCTTTACACCTGTATCACTGTACATATTAATACTATATCTATATCTGTACATATCCTATACTCTTACTAGTTACGCTGCTGGCCAGTATGACTTACTACTACCATACTGTCTTTACACCTGTATCGCTGTACATATTAATACTATATCTATATCTGTACATATCCTATACTCTTACTAGTTACGCTGCTGGCCAGTATGACTACGACCATACTGTCTTTAGACCTGTATCACTGTACATATTAATACTATATCTATATCTGTACATATCCTACTCTTACTAGTTACGCTGCTGGCCAGTAGGACTACTACCATACTGTACTTACACCTGTATCACTGTACATATTAATACTATATCTATATCTGTACATATCCTATACTCTTACTAGTTACGCTGCTGGCCAGTATGACTTACTACTACCATACTGTCTTTACACCTGTATCACTGTGTACATATTAATACTATATCTATATCTGTACATATCCTACTCTTACTAGTTACGCTGCTGGCCAGTAGGACTACTACCATACTGTCTTTACACCTGTATCACTGTACATATTAATACTATATCTATATCTGTACATATCCTACTCTTACTAGTTACGCTGCTGGCCAGTATGACTACTACCATACTGTCTTTACACCTGTATCACTGTACATATTAATACTATATCTATATCTGTACATATCCTACTCTTACTAGTTACGCTGCTGGCCAGTATGACTTACTACTACCATACTGTATTTACACCTGTATCACTGTACATATTAATACTATATCTATATCTGTACATATCCTACTCTTACTTTACGCTGCTGGCCAGTATGACTTACTACTACCATACTGTCTTTACACCTGTATCACTGTACATATTAATACTATATCTATATCTGTACATATCCTACTCTTACTAGTTACGCTGCTGGCCAGCATGACTTACTACTACCATACTGTATTTACACCTGTATCACTGTACATATTAATACTATATCTATATCTGTACACATCCTACTCTTACTAGTTACGCTGCTGGCCAGTAGGACTACTACCATACTGTACTTACACCTGTATCACTGTGTACATATTAAAGGGGAACTATCTTATAAATGGCCTTTTTTAGTGTTTAGCATTGTTTCCTAGCTATGTGAACTTATATTAATATGATCTATGTCTCAAAATTCTCATATTGGCGCATTCTTCCAATTCTCCTCTGACAATATTCACCCTCACTGAACTGAGTCGTCTGAAAATGTGCCCTATATGTGATGTCATAAAGACACCGCTGCATGTTAATGTTCAGGGGGGCCGGCACGGTGCCGTGGTTTAGGAGCCCAGGCTCAAAACAGCTCGAGATCTTGAGGTAGAAAAATGCTGTTTTTGAGGACTTGATTAGAAATACAAAACAATGAATAAAAAAATATATATATTACAGAGGTGTTCCATAGACTCACAGGAATTGTGTAAAAGTGCCCAAATAGTGAAAGAAATAGTAAAATAGTTCCCCTTTAATACTACAACTCTGTACATACATCTGATTAGCACTATTACTCAGTAGTACTAACTTGTATTATGTTGTACCCAGTTTAATCACCTGTACATTGTATATTGCTGTTGCACTTTACTGCTACGTCTGCACTCTGTTTGGAGGTCAACCCTCTTTTCGTTGTACTGTACTTGTGCACTGCTGTATATAATGACAATACATTTCAATCGAATCTAATGTTTAAGCATCTCAGGAAACAAAAAGTTCCCAACGGGGATTTTTTGACTTGACTTGAACTTCTTAACGCATTTAAAATTGATATCCAGTCAGTGACAAACAAACTCCACGTCTCTCACCCTGAGGCGTCGCGCTGAATTCCTCCCGCAAAAAGTGGCCTCTTACCTGATCACTGTGTGCTAATAACGACATGACGGTTGCCATACCTCACCTGTAGAAGCGGCGATAACGACATGATGCATCTCTGGTTAGGATCTCTGTTAGGATCTATGGGTAACAGTACTGTATATTTTGCATATCGTATATATGTCACAAATGTAACAGTACTATTAGGGCTGACCCCTATTAATCGATTAGTCGACTAATCGGTCGAAAGGGGCCGTAGTCGACTGGCCAACCTCTTAGTCGAATATAATAAAAAAAAAAAAAAATTGTATTTATTTATTTTATAATTTTTTTCAAAAGAAAAGAGGCATAGAAGCGTGACTAACGCTAATGGCACGCATACCAGAGGCTAACTGCCTACGAAAACAGGCACAGAGGCACTGAAAGAGGATTTCGCCCATCTAATGAACACACTAGACTAGACACATATCAAGATGTATCCATCAGTGGACCAATTGCATGACTTTGCAGAGGACAAGAAGCCTTCAGTCGACTCCATCAGACATTAAGCACCCCCACAGCCCAAATGGAATGATATAATAAAAAAAAAAAAAAAAAAGTTCCTTTAAAAAATAATATACTTTTTTTTTTTTTTTTTTTTTTTTTAAGTCGACCAATAGTCGACTAACGGCAAATTTTGGCCAATCCTAGTCGACCATCCAAATCCTTAGTCGGGGACAGCCCTAATTACTATATACCTGTATGTCATGTATGTCCCTATGCCGTAAAAATGTCATGTATGTTGTGTGTGTGTCATAAATGTCACTATGAATTGAAAATGGGGGGGGACCCGGATGTATAAACAAGACGAACGTCTTTCTCTGGTCTGCATCCCCTTAACAATTGTGTGTGTTGAGCCGTACTGTATTATTGTACCCGTTCTGCAATCTGTTAAATAAAGTTTTCATTCATTCCTTCATCCATTCATGACGCAGGGCCGCGCTTGTGATCAGATAGCTCACCT
>NC_140165.1:319002481-319007481 GCF_963971535.1 Notolepis coatsorum
TGCCTCCCTCCCAGGGATATGGACCCTATGCAATTTGCATACAGGCCAAACAGGTCCACTGACGATGCGGTCTCCCAAGTACTGCACAGCACCTCTCTCACCTAGACCGTCAGAGGGGGGCTATGTGAGACTGTTGTTCATTGACTACAGCTCAGCGTTCAACACCATAGTCCTCACCAGACTGGGGACCAGCTGATCGAGCTGGGTCTGAGCTCCACTCTGAGCGCCTGGATACTGGACTTTCTGAGTGAAAGGCCCCAGGCGGTCAGGGTGGGGGGTAAGACCTCAACACCATCACCCTGAGCATCGGTACCCCCAGGGCTCCAACTCCATAGTGAAGTTGCGGACGACACAGTGGTGGGTGGGCTAATCTCCGTCCACGACGAGAAGGCCTACCGGGAGGAGGTTGAGGTACTGGAACGCTGGTGCCAGGACAACAGCCTGCTCCTGAACATTGGTATAAAACCAAGGAGCTGATCGTGGATTTAGGAGACAGCAGGAGACACACACACCACTGAGGATAAACGGGGCTACCGTGGACAGGGGTGAGCAGCTTTAAGTACCTGGGGGTCCACATCTCAGAGGATCTGACATGGACAACACACATAGACTCAGTCGTAAAAAAGGCGAAGCAGCGCCTCTACCACCTGAGACAGTTAAGGAAGTTCAGAGTATCTGGGAAGATACAGTACTCCAGTCCCTTCTACTCCGGAGCTGTAGAGAGCATCTTGACTGTAAACATCACAGCACGGTGCAGGACAAGAAGGCCCTACAGAGAGTGGTGCGCTCAGCCGAGCGTACCACGGGTATTGCACTACCACCCCTGCAGGTCCTATACAACAAGAGGTGCAAATCCAGAGCCTGCAGAATAATGAAAGACCCTCACCACCCCAACAACGGCCTGTTCATGCTGCTGAGGTCAGGCAAGCGCCTGCAAACACCAGCAACTAGGACAGAGAGACTTCGGCTCAGCTTCTTCCCTCAGGCCATCAGAGCCTTGAACACTGAACTCTCCACACACAAGCACACATGAGTACACACACACACACTCATGCTGCACACGCTCACACTTATGGCCACTTTACAAAAGGAAAAGGTCACTTTAAGAATAGTATAGTATAACTTGAGATTGTATAATATAGCATTGTATAACAGTGTACATAAAGACCCAGTGCCTCATCCGTAGCTAACAGTGTATTGCACTACCACAGGACCTAGCATGTCCTACCATGCTCTGTAAATAACTCATGTACATAATACCGATATGCCCTACTTTGTTTACTTGTTATGCACAATGTCGTTCTATTGGATTCTTATTATATATTACTATTGTATTATGCACATCGTTGCGGGCAAGCCCCCCCCCCCCCCCCCCCGCATTTCATTGTATACTTGTATGCCGTGACAAATAAAACTCTTGACTCTTGACTTGACTTGAACTCTCAGAAAAGAATGATAATAATAATATGATGATCATCTGATTCTTAACCAGAGCAATTGATTGATTGATTGAACATTTTATTAAACAGATTGCAGAATGGGTACAGTACAGTACAGCTCATACACACAATTGTTAAGGGGATCCAGACCAGAGTTAGTAAGACTTTCGTCTTGTTTACATCAGGGTCCCCTATTTCAATTCATCATAACATATATGACATACATGACATACAGATAGTCAGTACTGCTACATCTATACATTTATGACATACCAGATTTACAAATACAGTACTGTTTGTGATACAAAAACAGTTAAAAAAAAGGAGAGTATATACATTTGATGAAGAAACTGTACATTGGAGGATGTGGGGGGGGGGGGGGGGGGGTTGGGTAGATGGGGGGGGAACTGTACATTGGAGGTGGGTGGGGGGGGGCTGGGTAGGCGGGGTGGGGGTAACTGTACATTGGATTATCGACAAAACCTTACTTGGTCCCAAAAAGAGGGTCTCGTGTATTACTAGTTAGGACATTTACTGTACATTGGAGGGGGTTGAGTTAGGACATTTACAGGGGCCAGTTTCGAATTGCAGTCTCCCATAGGTGCTCTTTGAGAGTGGTTTTAAAAGTGGGTAGTGATTCACATTCCTTTACAGCTGTGGGTCGGGCGTTCCACATTGATGTGGCATAATCATCTAATGATTCTTAACCAGAGCAATTGGACAGGAACGTGTCACACAATCACAGCCGAAGACGATCAATCACAATATACAGGCCCGTTTTACATGCCATAATATGATTCATTATGTCGTGAGTCATTTGCGTCCTCTGCATATCATTGCTACTGTATATGCACGATCGGGGCCTGTGCCTTCCTCTGCCGTCATCCGGACGTGCCCATACATGGGCTTCCTGCTGGAGCGTTCCCGCGCTGCCAGATGAGGATCAGCTGCAAGGGATTCCCTTCACACCTGGCAGATCCTGTCATCCAGCGTCGCAGTGTTAAACTGCCTATCTAGGTACGACCCTTCAGTCTGAAGACCTACTAGGCACCCTCTCCTTGTATTCCCTGTTTCTAATCTGCCTTCTTGTGCCCAAGGACCACAGTTCCAGCGAGCCATCTGGAACCCCCTGGAGCTGTCAAACGGAGTTCCTGCTCTCACCCCTGACACAGCCGGTGTCGACAATCACCCGTATTGCACTAGGAGTGCACCTGTCCAAAACCAAGAGACATTCAGACCTGCCTGTCGTACATTTACTGTGTATATTTCTGTCTGCTTGGGAAGAATGTTAAAACCCCTAAACCGCTCCATTCTCTCTCCTCCTGTGTTTTGCTATTGGGCTCCGCAAGAACCCCATCCTCACAGCTACTGTTTATTCTGCATGGAAATACATGTGTATATTGGTGCTGCTTTGCATATTGATAAGGCTGTGTGTTTCTGGAGGATCTGAGTGAGAGGAGGAGTATATATTTTCCGTATGTATATATTTTCTCCCCGCCGTATGTATATTTTTTCTCCCACCCACCCCCTCCCTCCTAATGTACAGTCTCCTCCCCATCATATGTATAATAATCTCTGTTAGGATCTCTGGGTAACAGTACTGTATATTTGCATATCGTATTATGTCACAAATGTAACAGTACTACAGTATATACCTGTATGTCATGTATGTCCCTATGCCATAGATGTCATGATGTCATGTATGTTGTGTATGTCATAAATGTCTTGATGAATTGAAAATGGGGGACCCTGATGTAAACAAGACGAAAGTCTTTCTCTGGTCTGCATCCCCTTATTGAGCCGTACTGTATTGTACCCATTCTACAATCTGTTAAATAAAGTTTTCAATCAATCATTCATTCATCCAGGTAGACGGGGTAGGTGGGGGGGGGCTGGTGGACCGTAGATGAGGCCCCCGGGGGACACCTCGCTTCACTGGAGCAGGGGACACGTCTCCCATCAGGGGACACAAGTGGAGGAGGAGGAGGAGGGAGGAGGAGGAGGAGGAGGAGGAGGAGGAGAGGGGAGGAGGAGGAGAGCAGGAGGAGGAATGGATAACGCTGCTGTGTATCCAATGAAAGCAAACCAAATACAATATTGATTGATGATTGATTGAACATTTATTAACAGATTGCAGTGGGCACATACACGGCTCATTCGGCTCAATAATATAAAAAAGAAATTTGATCAACTTTTTCTCCCATTTTAATTTTTTCTCCCCGTCCCCAATTTCGTATCGTCCAATTCTACCCTCCCCTGTCTCGAACGTTGCTAGGCCATGCCTCCCACAAGCCGGCTGCAATGTGGACCAAGCCTTGCATCACGTGTCCCCTCCGGTACTCGAGGAGGCAGCCGTCGCATCTTTTCACCGGCACAGCGCGATCTCTCAGCGGCGAGGGTCTGCGTGGTGGGAGGGACATGCCGCCATCGTCGCTTCCTGATTCTACTGCACAGGCGCACCAACCGACCTGTAGGAGTCGCTGTCCACAACGTCCGATCCCCACCCACCAGCTTCCCTCCCCCTAACACTGCCAATTGTATAAGTATGAACGACCAGCCAAGCTGGTAGCAACGCAGAGAGCTGGGCTCGAACCCAGCATCTCCTGTGTTGGTGGCGAGCGCCTTGCCACTGCGCCACCTAGCCGCCCCTCAAAATATACAATTGAAGAAAAAACAAAGCCAGTGTCTTCTGATGGCAATACTTTTCTGAAATACTGCCAACTGAATAATCCCATCAAGTAATTCAACTTTGAATATTTAAAGGGGAAAAATGAATAATCTCAAAACAAATTAATAATGTCATCACTCTTATAACCCCGTTCATTTTTGTTTGCTTCCACATCACCCAGAGACACATTTTGACAGTGCATGGTGTTCGGAGTGCATGGGTTCATGATGAGCAGGTACAGCAGCCTCTCTCTCTCTCTCTCTCTCTCGCTCTCTCTCTCTCTCTCTCTCTCTCTCTCTCTCTCTCTCTCTCTCTCTCTCTCTCTCTCGCCCTCTCTCTCTGCCCTCGCCCTCTCTCTCCCTTTCTCTCTCTCTCTCTCTCTCTCTTGCCCTCTCTCTCTGTCTCTCTCTCGCTCTCTCCCTTTCTCTCTCTCTCTGCCCTCTCTCTCTTTCTCTCTCTTGCCCTCTCTCTCTCTCTCTCTCTCTCTCTTGCCCTCTCTCTCTCACCCTCCCTCTCTCTCTATCTCGCCCTCGCCCTCTCTCTCTCTCTCTCTCTCTCTCCCCTCTCTCTCTTTTTTTTAAAGAAAACTACTAACCTTCTACTATCATGTACTCTTCCACTAAATAATCCTCCTTATCTTTATTACTACCTACTATACTAACATGTCTCTACTACTCTGCACTCATCACTGCAGCACCCAAGTTTCAGCACTGTTTTTGATGAACTTTGTTACTCAGCTGGTAGAGTTGTACCCTTCCTTCCTGCTGTAAGTCGCTTTGGATAAAAGCGTATATATATATAAAATAATAGGTCCCACAAGGGTTGGAAACAAGGATGCACACCAGGCCATGTGAGCGGAGCGGAGCGAGAGCGGCGCGGGGCGCGGAACGGGC
>NC_140165.1:319012481-319014308 GCF_963971535.1 Notolepis coatsorum
CCGCAAGTTTCTACAATGGTTAAGCTTAGGCGCTCTTTCGAAGTAGGTTAAGGTTAGAGTTTGTCTTAGAGCATGGCGATAGAACGCCTGCCCTGATTCCGATGGTTAAGCTTAGGCACTCTTTCGAAGTTGGTTAAGGTTAGAGTTTATCTTAGAGCATGGCGATGGAACGCCAGGTAGTTTGCAGGCTGTTAGACCCGGAAATAGGCGCAGAACTTGCTGTCCCACGATTGGCGCACATGTCACATGTCACGTGGGCGTCGTGGCCAATCAGAGAAACGGTGAACGCAAGTTAGTTACCTTAAGTGTTCACGCGCTCAGATCTGAAAAAGCGCCCCCTATCGTCTCCCAGATGGTAAATCACCCTTTTGGAATGGACTCAATGAAAGTGAATGGAGAACGGATTTCTGACTCCACATTTTACTTCTCACTGATGCAGCCGGGGGTCTACCAGAGTTCATTCTGGAGCCTCTGAGCCGCGCGGATCATGTGTTCTACTGTATACACGTTGATCAATACACTTATCGATTTTTTCGAATGGTGATCAGGAATTGGAATATACCATTTGGATACCATCTGATGTCAGGTAAGGAATCTATGTTATCAGTGTTAGGATAAACAGACTCGTTTCACAGAGATATAAGCGTTTATGTGATATGTGATATGGGTGTTTTGACTGTAAAAGCCATGAGGAAATAAGACCAGCGATTATCCGTGCGCGGCATGAGCGTGCGTGCGCACACTATACTATCGATCATCTAGCCTTTATTTGAAAACGATTCATAAATAGGCAGACAAATGACAACGTTCTGGAATATTCCAGTAAAAGGCGATTATCATAGGCATGTGTGTTTTTTTACACGAAAACGGGTGATTTTCAAAATGCTATCAAACGGAAATGAAGCGATAAAAAACAATCTGCCTTGCCAATGTTGACTGGAAAATGAGTCTTTGATAAACGACGGGCAGATTAGACACATAGCCATAATTTAAAACATAGATTAGGCGATATTAACGTTACATTGGCCGTGGATGGTGGCACTCAACGGGGTAAATAGGAAAACACGTCCGGCACTGAAAGTGTTAAAAACGAAGGTTCGAACGTCCGTTCGAAGAACCCTGACGAAGTTTGAATCCCAAATACAGGCTTCGGGGACAGCCTTACCAAACATATTATTTATATTATTCAAATGGACCTCAAACATGTTCCGTTGTGATGTCACAGTATGGTGTCATAATACAACATTCTAGAACATTTGTGATGTCACAGTATGATGTCATAATAGACCATTCTAGAACATTTGTGATGTCACAGTATGATGTCATAATAGAACATTCTAGAACATTTGTGATGTCACAGTATGATGTCATAATCAAACATTCTAGAACATTTGTGTTCTATATATATTCAACAATTCTCTCTCTGCCGGAAATTCAAATAAGAAGAAGAAGAAGAACATCTCATTGTGCATCTTGAAACAGTACTGAACAGATAGTCTAAACAACATAGACTGAAGCCTGCATTTCTCAACCAAGGTGCCTTGCCGACCGTTTTGCTGTGGAAAGGTGAGTGTCCACAACGGCTAGCTAGCTGTTCTACTTGAATACTGAATGTTAATATTGAATCAGACAATATTGAATACTGAATGTTAATATCAGACCATATTGAATACTGAATGTTAATTCAGGTTGACAGTTGACATCATTTGACAGTTGACAGGGGGCTGGAAAGTTGATTTAAAGGGGACATGCATTATAAATGCCTTTTTTCTGTGTTTAGCATGGTTTTATAGTAATACAGGTTAGTATCAATGGGTCTGTGTCTCT
>NC_140165.1:319014508-319052008 GCF_963971535.1 Notolepis coatsorum
ATATACTCTCAGTGATGCCACAGATTACTTGTAAAAGTAATCTGATTACTGATTACTGATTACTCCTTTAAAAAGTAATCTTAGTTACTTTACTGATTACTTGATTATCAGAGTAACTTAGTTACTTTGAAAGTAACTAGGTTGCGAAGTCGTCCCCCCTGCTGCTGCCACAACATAAGAATGACAAAAAAAATTGAGTAAAATGTACTCAGTTTGAGTAAAATGTACTAATAGGGCAGGTAGGCCTATCTATAGATCTATAGATTTCACAAAAGATAAATGGTCAATAACACCACATGTAGGCTGATATGTAGCCTACCTTTGAGGCCTGCCCCATTCAGATATGGTTCTACGTTATTATTATTTATTATTGTGTGAATGAATGAATGAAAACTTTATTTAACAGATTGCAGAATGGGTACAATACAGTACGGCTCAATACATACAATTGTTAAGGGGATGCAGACCTGAGAAAGACGTTTGTCTTGTTTCCATCAGGGTCCCCCATTTTCAATTCATATAGACATTTATGACATACACAACATACATGACATTTATGGCATAGGGACATATAGGTATTTAGTACTGATACATTTGTGACATAAACGGTATTCAAATATACAGTACTGTTACCCCTAGATCCTGACAGAGTATATACATATGATGGGGAGGGGACTGTACATTAGGAGGGGGTGGGTGGGTGGGAGGGAAATATACACACGGCGGGGAGGGAATATATATACTGCAGTGTTGTCAGTGTGCTACTGACAACCTACATACTGCAGTATGGTGTTCCATGTTCATGAATAGTGCAAGCAAAAGATGTTTAACTCAAAGGTGGAACATACTGTTTGGCTGGTGCAGCTCCGACTCCGAGTCCTGTAGAAGTCGATGGTCGTGCTGTTCTGTATATTCCATATGCGGTAGACAGTATTTTGTTTCCTCCGCAAAGTGAATGTTTTTTTCACCCGGCTTAGTTTACACAAACGTTAAGTAGACTAGTGAACTTCCAGTGCAAGGAAGCGTTACGAGCGCGAGCGTCTCCCTGCTACTGTAGCTCGCAGGTCAGCCTGATAATAACAATAACAGCCGCGCCCACCAGCATGGCTCAACACGCGAGTTTGCGTGCTGTAACGTCACTCCCCAATACAAGGAAAAGCTTTCCAAACGTATATTTGACTGTCGAAAACGAAAGAAAATACTGCATTCCGCCTGCATTATGATGAGATAGTAACGAAATAGTAACGCACAGCCACTTGAACAAGTAACTGCAATCAGATTACTGGCTTGTAAAGATTAACGCGTTAGATTACTATTTTCGGGGGAAAGTAATCAGATTACAATAACGCGTTACTTAGTAACGCGTTAGTGGCATCACTGGATATGAGGCTATCCAATTGATAGCGGAATTGGAGAAATTGAAGTTGACAGTTTAGATAATGGATACAGCAGCAACCATGTGAGGAGACAGTGTTAACCACTACACCACCGTGCTGTGAGGAGACAGTGTTAACCACTACACCACCGTGCCGTGAGGAGACAGTGTTAACCACTACACCACCGTGCTGTGAGGAGACAGTGTTAACCACTACACCACCGTGCTGTGAGGAGACAGTGTTAACCACTACACCACCGTGCTGTGAGGAGACAGTGTTAACCACTACACCACCGTGCTGTGAGGCGACAGTGTTAACCACTACACCACCGTGCCGTGAGGAGACAGTGTTAACCACTACACCACCGTGCTGTGAGGAGACAGTGTTAACCACTACACCACAGTGCTGTGAGGCGACAGTGTTAACCACTACACCACCGTGCTGTGAGGAGACAGTGTTAACCACTACACCACCGTGCTGTGAGGAGACAGTGTTAACCACTACACCACGTGCTGTGAGGAGACAGTGTTAACCACTACACCACCGTGCTGTGAGGAGACAGTGTTAACCACTACACCACCGTGCTGTGAGGAGACAGTGTTAACCACTACACCACCGTGCTGTGAGGAGACAGTGTTAACCACTACACCACCGTGCTGTGAGGAGACGGTGTTAACCACTACACCACCGTGCTGTGAGGAGACAGTGTTAACCACTACACCACCGTGCCGTGAGGAGACGGTGTTAACCACTACACCACCGTGCTGTGAGGAGACAGTGTTAACCACTACACCACCGTGCTGTGAGGAGACAGTGTTAACCACTACACCACCGTGCTGTGAGGAGACAGTGTTAACCACTACACCACCGTGCTGTGAGGCGACAGTGTTAACCACTACACCACCATGCTGTGAGGAGACAATGTTAACCACTACACCACCCTGCTGTGAGGAGACAGTGTTAACCACTACACCACCATGCTGTGAGGAGACAGTGTTAACCACTACACCACCATGCTGTGAGGAGACAGTGTTAACCACTACACCACTGTGCCGTGAGGAGACAGTGTTAACCACTACACCACCGTGCTGTGAGGAGACAGTGTTAACCACTACACCACCATGCTGTGAGGAGACAGTGTTAACCACTACACCACCGTACTGTGAGGAGACAGTGTTAACCACTCCACCACCGTGCTGTGAGGAGACAGTGTTAACCACTACACCACCATGCTGTGAGGAGACAGTGTTAACCACTACACCACCGTGCTGTGAGGAGACAGTGTTAACCACTACACCACCGTGCTGTGAGGAGACAGTGTTAACCACTACACCACCATGCTGTGAGGAGACAGTGTTAACCACTACACCACCGTGCTGTGAGGCGACAGTGTTAACCACTACACCACCATGCTGTGAGAAGACAATGTTAACCACTACACCACCGTGCTGTGAGGAGACAGTGTTAACCACTACACCACCGTGCTGTGAGGAGACAGTGTTAACCACTACACCACCGTGCTGTGAGGAGACAGTGTTAACCACTACACCACCGTGCTGTGAGGAGACAGTGTTGACCACTACACCACCGTGCCGTGAGGAGACAGTGTTAACCACTACACCACCGTGCTGTGAGGAGACAGTGTTAACCACTACACCACCGTGCTGTGAGGAGACAGTGTTAACCACTACACCACCGTGCTGTGAGGAGACAGTGTTAACCACTACACCACCGTGCTGTGAGGAGACAGTGTTAACCACTACACCACCGTGCTGTGAGGAGATAGTGTTAACCACTACACCACCATGCTGTGAGGAGACAGTGTTAACCACTACACCACCGTGCTGTGAGGAGACAGTGTTAACCACTACACCACCGTGCTGTGAGGAGACAGTGTTAACCACTACACCACCGTGCTGTGAGGAGACAGTGTTAACCACTACACCACCGTGCTGTGAGGAGACGGTGTTAACCACTACACCACCGTGCTGTGAGGAGACAGTGTTAACCACTACACCACCGTGCTGTGAGGAGACAGTGTTAACCACTACACCACCGTGCTGTGAGGCGACAGTGTTAACCACTACACCACCGTGCTGTGAGGAGACAGTGTTAACCACTACACCACCGTGCTGTGAGGAGACAGTGTTAACCACTACACCACCGTGCTGTGAGGAGACAGTGTTAACCACTACACCACCGTGCTGTGAGGAGACAGTGTTGACCACTACACCACCGTGCTGTGAGTAGACAGTGTTAACCACTACACCACCGTGCCGTGAGGAGACAGTGTTAACCACTACACCACCGTGCCGTGAGGAGACAGTGTTAACCACTACACCACCATGCCGTGAGGAGACAGTGTTAACCACTACACCACCGTGCTGTGAGGCGACAGTGTTAACCACTACACCACCGTGCTGTGAGGTGACAGTGTTAACCACTACACCACCATGCTGTGAGGAGACAGTGTTAACCACTACACCACGTGCTGTGAGGAGACAGTGTTAACCACTACACCACCGTGCTGTGAGGAGACAGTGTTAACCACTACACCACCGTGCTGTGAGGAGACAGTGTTAACCACTACACCACCGTGCCGTGAGGCGACAGTGTTAACCACTACACCACCGTGCTGTGAGGGTAATATCCTGACCAGCATTGGCCCGCTGAACATCCGCCTACCTTACAGCCAATCACGGACCCGGGATGACGTAGTAACATTTGAATAAAACCAAGCCCCCAAGGCGACGCCCCTTTCCTCTGTCCATCTTCGCTTCACCAGTTCAGCAAACCCCATAAAAAGAAGAGGATTTGACAACTGGAACCCTGATTTGTAACCATCATTATCAAGGAACCACGGTGAGTCCCGTGGTGGACTAGGTTTATCTCCTGACCTCTCCTGACCGCAGAGAAATCAGCTCTGCCAGTTACCGCTGAGCGCTGACGGCTCAAGGATTTCACAGACGCATCGTCAAGGGGACGTCCATGGCACACAGCTGTCACAAGCATCCTCGGTTTTATTAAAGACCGTGTCCTTCACCGTTGGAGCGGAACGTGGTGAGGACACACCTAATATTCACACATCCGCAATATCCAAACATACAGGTCATTTAAGCACACTCTCAAAACATGGTTATTAGATAACCAGTAGGGATGGGTACCGAATCTGGTACTTTTAAGGGTATCGACCGAATCACGTCGGTACTACAGAGTACCGACTCACGTGAGATACACCACACCGGTGCCACATTTCGGTAATAAAACAGAACGTTCACGCGTACAATACACACTTACCTAGGATTTGACTTGATTCAACAACAACAAAGCAGTCGGGGCGATGGCAAGCCGAAAACGGTCGCAAGTGTGGTTACACTTTACAAAGCTAGATGCAGACAACGTTCGCTGCAATATTATATATATATATATATATATATATATTAACAAATTGTTCTAAATAAATAATAATGATAATAAATCATTTGAAGTTTGGACAAATTTGTTACAACTGAGGTAGGTAGATTACATTTTTAGAGACTAGAGTACCGGAAAAGGTACCGTCGGGTACCGGTATCGATTCACAGGTACCGGTACCGGTATTGGTTCAAATGTGAATGGTACCCAACCCTAATAACCAGGCATGTGACCATAAGGACTAGCGCTGCCATCTCCAGCCTCTCACACCTTGATCTCTATGTCCCTGTTAGTCTGTGTGTTACCTTGTGTGTGTGTTAGTAGTTCATTAGTAGTGTGTGTTACCTAATGTATGCCTGTCTGCCTACATGTTGCTGATGTTACATCGTCCCTGTCTTGCCTTGTTTTGTCTCAGCATTTGTTCCTGTATTCTGTATTGTATTCTCCCATCCTAATCTGTATTTCCACCCCCTTTTTCAATAGCAAATTGTGTATTTAAGAGCCTTAACCACTTTTAACTATGCTGTTATATTCAAATACTGTTTTAATTATGCTCTTAAAATGTATCAAATGTCTCTTTCTATTCAGTTTTTACCTGGCGTTTAACATGTTGCCGTGTGACTGCCGTTGAAAACTAGCTTCCCAGCTCACACTGGCATATGTACAGTGGTGGTGCTCTGACTCATTAGGACCGTTGAATAATGTGCACTGTCCCTATTCAAATACATAAATAAAGAGTAGGGATGCTCGATATTGGCTTTTTTACTGATACCGATATACCAATATTGTCCAACTCTTAATTTCCGATACCAACCGATACCGATATATGCAGGGTAATAATAATTTCAGGTAATTAACATTACATATCTCTTGTTGTGGAATTAACACAACATTATGCATACTTTGACAATAAATAAAATCCGAATTTGTTCTTACTTGCTTGCCTGGGTAAATAAAGGTTATAGAAATGTAAAAAGAAAAAAAAGAAAAAAAGAAAAATTGAAAACCGATACCGATATTTTCCGATATCACATTTTAATGCCGATATCGGCCGATAATATCGGTAGTACGATAATATCGGACATCCCTAATAAAGAGAGAAACTAGAACATACTGGACAGTTTATCTTTCTCTGAGTTCTAACCTCCTGGGAGCTCTGAGTTCTAACCTCCTGGAAGCTCTGAGTTCTAACCTCCTGGAAGCTCTGAGTTCTAACCTCCTGGGCGCTCTGAGTTCTAACCTCTTGGAAGCTCTGAGTTCTAACCTCCTGGAAGCTCTGAGTTCTAACCTCCTGGAAGCTCTGAGTTCTAACCTCCTGGAAGCTCTGAGTTCTAACCTCCTGGGAGCTCTGAGTTCTAACCTCCTGGAAGCTCTGAGTTCTAACCTCCTGGAAGCTCTGAGTTCTAACCTCTTGGAAGCTCTGAGTTCTAACCTCTTGGAAGCTCTGAGTTCTAACCTCCTGGAAGCTCTGAGTTCTCCGGGGAGGCGGGACACGGGGAGGCGGGACACAGGGAGGCGGGACACAGGGAGGCGGGACACAGGGAGGCGGGGCACGGGGAGGCGGGACACAGGGGGGCGGGACACAGGGAGGCGGGACACGGGGAGGCGGGGCACGGGGAGGCGGGACACAGGGAGGCGGGACACAGGGAGGCGGGACACAGGGAGGCGGGACACAGGGAGGCGGGGCACGGGGAGGCGGGACACAGGGAGGCGGGACACAGGGAGGCGGGGCACGGGGAGGCGGGGACACAGGGAGGCGAGGCTCAGGGAGGCGGGACACGGGGAGGCGAGGCTCAGGGAGGCGGGACACAGGGAGGCGGGACACAGGGAGGCGGGACACAGGGAGGCGGGACACGGGGAGGCGGGACACAGGGAGGCGGGACACGGGGAGGCGGGACACAGGGAGGCGGGACACAGGGAGGCGGGACACAGGGAGGCGGGGCACGGGGAGGCGGGACACAGGGAGGCGGGACACAGGGAGGCGGGACACGGGGAGGCGGGACACGGGGAGGCGGGACACAGGGAGGCGGGGACACAGGGAGGCGGGACACAGGGAGGCGGGGACACAGGGAGGCGGGACACAGGGAGGCGAGGCTCAGGGAGGCGGGACACAGGGAGGCGGGGACACAGGGAGGCGGGACACAGGGAGGCGAGGCTCAGGGAGGCGAGGCTCAGGGAGGCGGGACACGGGGAGGCGGGACACAGGGAGGCGAGGCTCAGGGAGGCGGGACACAGGGAGGCGGGACACAGGGAGGCGGGACACAGGGAGGCGAGGCTCAGGGAGGCGGGACACAGGGAGGCGGGAACACGGGGAGATCTTGAATCTAAAAACAACGACAGCCCAAGCTGTGCGTGAATTACGCAAAGCGGAGCAAAGCCTTGCTATTCTGCCTTTCTGTGTGTGTGTGTGTGTGTGCGTGTGTGCGTGCGTGCCAGTGGAGGTTATTCTATGACAACATGTGAGGCAGAAGTTCACTCATAATTATTATTAATTTATATATATATATATATATATTTTTTTTTTTGTATTATTATTATTATTATTATTTGTTTTATTAGAAATGTTTTCCTCTGTAAAAAAAATGGCCAAGTGACAGCTCTGAGCTCTCTGATCAGGCCTGCTCATCACATAACTGCAGTAATGGCGAGCTGTCAATCACTCAGTGCAACTAAACTGCACGGGTTGATTTTAGGAATAGAATTATCCAATCAAAATAGGCTATTTGAGTCATCTAAGCCCCGCCCGTGCATTTTTGCGTGCGCCACTCACGAACGGGGATTGAATGATTGAAACCCCTAAATGTTCTGACACTCAAATCAGAGAAGAGCTCTGTGACTGTGATGATGTCATCATGTTCTCCGGCTGTTTGATTGATTGATTGATTGAAAATTGTATTAACAGATTGCAGAATGGGTACAATACAGTACAGCTGTAACAACACAGTAGGCTAAATTAAACTTTGCGCCAACATTAGGACCGAAGTATAAACCAGCAACTGAGCAACATGAAGAAGTGGACTTATGCATCTGGATCAGAAAAAAATAAGTAGTAGTGTTTGTAAAACTAAAGCCTGGACGCTAACGTTAGCTAACGTTAGCCAGCCGAATTGTATCCAGAACAATACCTGGATGCTAACGTCCCTGACATCAAGCTAACTGTACACAGTGTTTAATGAGAGATGGTAGATTCAATACACCAAGCTAACTTTACACAGTGTGTAATGATAGATGGTAGATTCAATACACCAAGCTAACTTTACACAGTGTTTAATGAGAGATGGTAGATTCAATACACCAAGCTAACTTTACACAGTGTTTAATGAGAGATGGTAGATTCAATACACCAAGCTAACTGTAACACAGTGTTTAATGAGAGATGGTAGATCCAATACACCAAGCTAACTGTAACACAGTGTTTAATGAGAGATGGTAGATTCAATACACCAAGCTAACTTACTGTACACAGTTGAGTGTTTAATGAGAGATAGTGGATTCAATACACCAAGCTAACTTTACACAGTGTTTAATGCGAGATGGTAGATTGAAACACCAAGCTAACTGTAACAGTGTTTAATGCGAGATGGTAGATTGAAACACCAAGCTAACTGTAACAGTGTTTAATGAGAGATGGTAGATTCAATACACCAAGCTAACTTACTGTACACAGTTGAGTGTTTAATGAGAGATAGTGGATCCAATACACCAAGCTAACTGTAACACAGTGTTTAATGAGAGATAGTGGATCCAATACACCAAGCTAACTGTAACACAGTGTTTAATGAGAGATGGTAGATTCAATACACCAAGCTAACTTTACACAGTGTTTAATGAGATCGCAGATGGAAATTACTTCTATGTTGCGATAACTTCTCTGGATCATGTTTAAATGTGTTTGGGGGGGAAATGTCCAGGCTGCAAAGTAAGCAGTATGGTAATGGCCAATACATGGAATTACTTCTTAGTAATTGTCCTTAATAGTTATTTGCTGGTATGGCAACATATTAGATTATATTGAAAGTGGTCTTAAAAGGTCTTAAATGTAACCTGTTGAAACTTGCAGGAACCCTGTCCATCAACATCCACCTTCAGTGAGACCATAACACCTGCCCATCATGAAGATGACGTGTCACCCACCTCTACAAGCAGCAGTATCACCACCACCACTAAAAGTTTGACCTCAGAAGACCCTGCACTATGGCCAAGTAGGCCATACCCAACAATGTGGTATCAAGGGGACCAATACAGGTCAAAGATATTGTTTTCCCCCAAAATCCAGCGAACATGGCTTCTGTATTCGGTGTACTCAGTCTTCTGTTTGATATTATAAAAAAAATGTATATGATGAATAAATGCCTTGTAGTTAAAGAAAGCTTGAATTTCGGACTTCTTTATTACTTTTAATCTCTCCCATCCTCCCCAATTTTTTTACGCACCAGCCACCAATGACACACACATTGGGGGACGTTTTAAAAATTAAATGTTTGCTTCACCAAAACATTTGGTCAGCAGCCGCCACTGGTGCGTGCGTGTGGCATTTTTGGCCCAGACTGGCCCATCACCATCGGTTGGACACCACCCACCAGTACACCATCATTGTGGTCTCCTTAAATTGCGTACCTACTGTACTATTCCCCCAAACCACTACAAAGCTGGGTAGTAAGTGCCATGGTAAATGGCTGCTTTTTTATATAGCGCTTTTATCCAAAGCGATTTAGAATTTGTTACTCACATTTTACCCATTCATTCACACATTCACACACCGACGGCGGAAGCGACCATGCAAGGTGCCAACCTGCTCATCGGGAGCAATTAGGGGTTAAGTGTCTTGCTCAAGGACACATTGACACGGTGCCCGGGAGGAGTGGGAATCGAACTGGAAACCTCCGGATTGCCAGACGACTGCTCTACCTCCTGACAAGTGGACCAGTGCAAGTGGACCAGCTGAATCTTGTTTTGGGTGGTGAATCGTAGAAACACCTGCATCATAGCAGGCTCAGGACGGGCAAAGTATAGTCTATATAGCCTGTTCTTCACTGTCCCTCTCCTCCACAACCTCGCTTGATTAGACATGAGGAGAGAGAAAGAGAGAGAGAGAGAGAGAGAGAGAGAGAGAGAGATGATTACAATTAACTGGTACATTCAGGTCCAGAATTGTTTCGAATTCCCTGACAAAGAGGTGCAAAAAGCTGTACAATTAACATATTGGTAATGAGAAAATAGTTGTTTATTCAATTAATGCATGGAGCTGTTCCATCTTTATTTAATTATTTACATAGTTACGAGATCACCCTTTTGTTTTATATTCATGTTCAGACAGGAGTATTAGTTAGGTATTTGTACGTGATTTATATGGCAATTAAATCAATGGTGTGCTTGTTTGTTTGGGGAGTTTGACCTACAGTTAATGTGCCTACCACGTGCAGGTGCATGCTCATTGCTCAATAAACAGCACAGCAGCAAAAAATAATATATTTGTGTATAGAGTTACCACAGATAGTAATAACAGTAAGTAATCCATACCATATCCTAATAGTTACCACCATACCTGGCTGAAAATCAGTTGCAGTTGAGCCACAGGTGTTGTATATTATACAGCCTTTTCGTTCATCTTTATCAAGGGAACCCTTATCCTAATGATTTTAATAATATTATGATGATACGATATGGATAGGTCACTCACAGCAACCTGGGCTTTAGCCAACGCGATGCTGACAAAATAACGTTAGCTAGTTATTAACCCTTTCACTGCCACACGACAGCAGGTTAACCCTTTCACTGCCACACAACAAAGGGTTAACCCTTTCACTGCCACACTACAGAAGGGTAACCCTTTACTATCACACTACCGACGGTTAACGGGTTAACAGAGACTGAGAAAGCTAAACGCTGATGCTAGAGTTCTAACAGAGACTGAGAAAACTGAACGCTGACGCTATAGAGTTCTAACAGAGACTGAGAAGCTGAACATATCACACCAGTTCTTCTCGTGTCTCTGCATCGGCAGTTTGACAGTTTGACAGAGAATTAATGAGTTTGAATATCTCTTCCTGCAATGTCATCGGAGGACACCGAATCCTCCGTGTAAATCACGGCTCAATGAAATGATGAGAAAATAACGATCCCTATCGCAGTCCTTATCCTCCATCTTCTCCTCCACGCTGAGCTGGAATTAACGCGACGCAAACTCATGAAGTCTCGATAACTGTCAAACTAAATGAACTCTCGATAACTGTCAAACTAAATGAACTCTCGATAACTGTCAAACTAAATGAACTCTCTCGATAACTGTCAAACTAAATGAACTCTCGATAACTGTCAAACTAAATGAACTCTCGATAACTGTCAAACTCACAAACTCTCGATAACTGTCAAACTCACAAACTCTCGATAACTGCCATAATACTGTATACTGTACATATCTGACTTGCTTCTATCAAATTTGTTTCGAATTAATTTATCACATACAAGGTATACAAATATACAGTACTGTTTCAGAGAAAGAGATCATAACAAAATATATATACATTCGAGGGGGAAGAAACTGTACATTGGAGGGGGTTGGGTGGAGGGGTGGGCGTTTGGACATTTACCGGGGCCAGTTTCTTTGAGAGTGGTTTTGAAGGTGGGTAGGGATTCACATTATTTTACGGCTGTGGGTAGGGCATTCCACATTATTGTGGCATAATTGCGAAACGTGTTTAGTCCCTTGTTTGAGCCGAATCTGGGCTGAACGTGATTTGTGGAACTCCCTTTGGTGTTGTGGGTGTGGTATTCACTGACCTTTGGGAAGTATTTCGACATGTACATGGGTACCATTGTAGACCAGGCCCATTGCAAGTCGCTGTACTCTGTCGTCTACTCTGAGCCATCCTAGGTAGTCAAAGTGGGCAGGGGTGAGGTGGGTTCTAGGAGTGTGGTCAAGCAGTAGTCTGACCAGTTTGTTTTGTGATGTTTGTAGTCTTGTCTCTGCTGAACGTAGACCTTGTTGTAAAACATGGTGAAGCAGCGTTCACATAGTTAGAACAAACTTCCAGAACAGCTTAAATCTGCCCTCGTGGGCCACAGTGGCTCAGGAGGTAGAGCGGTTGTCTGGTAATCCGGAGGGTCCCCGGTTCGATTCCCGCTCCTCCCGGGCAGCGTGTCCAAGTGTCCACCATTTACCCCGGGCTACTTTCAAAAAACGATTTCATGTTCACTCTTGGCTTTAATTGAAACCCTTAGTTGCATTATAAATAAACTTGCCTTGCAGAGAGAGAGAGAGAGAGAGAGAGAGAGAGAGAGAGAGAGAGAGAGAGAGAGAGAGAGAGAGAGAGAGAGAGAGAGAGAGAGAGAGAGAGAGAGAGAGAGAGAGAGAGAGACTGACTCATCTGACCAAGTATGTAATTATGACTTCCCGCACTGAGGGACCTCTCCAATCTCCCACATTAGCTCCCAGTACAATCAGCAGCAACACACCGCTCTGCTCCTCCGCGGCTCCTCCAGGTGACAGATGGTGCCGAGATCTAGATTGATCCTCTGCCTGCAGCGATGAATGATTACACAAATGAGACACTTGTCTCCGCAGAGATCCGCTGAACTGGGGAGAGCGCCAGGTGCATGTGATTGGTGAGGAGGAGGAAGGGGGCGGGGCTGACAACAGTGGTCGCGGCTATAAAAGACATCCGCGTAGCGTTTCCACCTAGAAGGTTTAATAAACCTAACCCTTATCTTAACCCCGACCGTAACCTTGCTGGAGACATGGTCCCACCTTAAAAACCTAAAATAGAGACGAAAAGATGTATTTGTGTGATTATCGATGTTCGAAGCCATTTGTTTCAACAAAATGGGGATGTCTTCTAGCCATGACCCTGACACCTTCAGTGATGTCTTCTAGCCATGACCCTGACACCTTCAGTGATGTCTTCTAGCCATGACCGTGACACCTTCAGTGATGTCTTCTAGAGTGACACCAGAATGATGCAGGTCTGGGAGAAAACATGCAACCTAACATCCACCAACGCACCCATCACGAGGACAAACTAAATAAACCCAACACCTACCAACGCACCCATCACAAGGACAAACTAAATAAACCTAACACCTACCATCACAAGGACAAACTAAATAAACCCAACACCTACCAACGCACCCATCACAAGGACAAACTAAATAAACCCAACACCTACCAACGCACCCATCACAAGGACAAACTAAATAAACCTAACACCTACCAACACACCCATCACAAGGACAAACTAAATAAACCCAACACCGACCAACACACCCATCACAAGGACAAACTAAATAAACCCAACACCCACCAACGCACCCATCACAAGGACAAACTAAATAAACCCAACACCTACCAACGCACCCATCACAAGGACAAACTAAATAAACCTAACACCTACCAACGCACCTATCACAAGGACAAACTAAATAAACCCAACACCTACCAACGCACCCGTCACAAGGACAAACTAAATAAACCCAACACCTACCAACGCACCCGTCACAAGGACAAACTAAATAAACCCAACACCCACCAACGCACCCATCACAAGGACAAACTAAATAAACCCAACACCTACCAACGCACCCGTCACAAGGACAAACTAAATAAACCCAACACCCACCAACGCACCCATCACAAGGACAAACTAAATAAACCCAACACCCACAAACGCACCCATCACAAGGACAAACTAAATAAACCCAACACCCATCAACGCACCCATCACAAGGACAAACTAAATAAACCCAACACCTATACCAACGCAGCAGAAAAGGAAACATGATCACAAGGACAAACTAAATAAAAGGCAGTACTGTGAGACAGTTCTTCAACACATGTTCAGACTGTTGGAAAGTGGGGTATAATAACAACGGGCACCGCGGTTCAGGTAAACACCATTCATCATCCTGATAGGAGCTCATGATACCTTTTAAAAAAGAACAAACATCCCAGAAGAGTCTTTCCCAGATCCCTTGTTGTTTCCCTTTTCACCTTTTCTCCCGTTCCCCGATGTAGTCGTTACGCCCGTTCCCTTTCGTGCCACACAACGATGGTTGGTGGTAATTGTTTGCGGTACAGTTTGTTAAAAGCACTGGGACATCAATATGAAACATCAGACATCAAACGCCCCCCCTCCCATCTCCCAATTCCCACAATAAATACAAATATACATAAATACATACATGTCACATGTAACCCGTCTGCGCAAAGGGGGGGGGGGGCGGGCCAGGGTGTTTACAGTGTTTGGACTGCTGTGGGGAAAAAACTGTTTGTGAAGCGTGTGTGTGTCTGGTTAAAATGGACCTGTACTGTAGCGACCTGAGGGCATGCGCTGGAATAAGTGGTGTGCTGGGTCAGGTGGGAGGGATGGTTGACTATTTTACCAGAGCGGGTGACTGTGCATGAGGTGTAGATGGAGTCCAGAGATGGGAGGGGGCAGCCAATTATTTTGGAGGCTGTCTTGGTGATGCGTTGGAGTTTGTGTTTGGTGTGTTTGTCAGTGGAACCGTACCAGACTGTGATGGATGAGGTGAGGATGCTTTGAATTATGGCGGTGTAGAATTGGACCAGCAGGCGTTGTTGGACTCTGTGCTTCCTCAGTCCTTATTCTGACAGCTCAATATCCTAAATATTTCCGCAGCAGCTGGTAAGGACCCTCCGATGGATCTCTGTATACCTTTCAGGCTATGGATAGTTTTGCAGTTTAGTATATGTTATGCATATGTCATGCATTACAGTATAGGCTAGTAGGAGTCTAGTAATATAGTATATAGCAGCTTAACATAGAATAATAATATATTAAAATATTGTATAATACTGTATACCAATATAATATAGTGTAGTATAAATAGTATGATTTAGTTATTATATAATAAAATAAAAATAATACAACACCACATGGTTTGCACGTCAAAGTACATGAAATATTATTAAGAGCAGAAAAACTCCATGCAGTGTGTATTTTCAGGATAACGGACTGCTGGACTAATAGGCCTCCCTTTGAACTATTCAGGGCGATGGCACTTCATAACTATGGGTTTTGTGTTTTGAGATTGTGGACTTTTGGACCAATGGGAAACTTTTCAGCTTATTGAGCTGTCGGATGAATGGGCCGTCAGATTCATGGCATTCGTGCCTCACCTGTCAGTCTGGGGAGGGTGTAGACTACCACATGCCTCCTCTGTCAGTCTGGGGAGGGTGTAGACTACCACGTGCCTCCTCTGTCAGTCTGGGGAGGGTGTAGACTACCACATGTCTCCTCTGTCAGTCTGGAGAGGGTGTAGACTACCACATGTCTCCGCTGTCAGTCTGGGGAGGGTGTAGACTACCACATGTCTCCTCTGTCAGTCTGGGGAGGGTGTAGACTACCACATGCCTCCTCTGTCTGTCTGGGGAGGGTGTAGACTACCACATGTCTCCTCTGTCGGTCTGGGGAGGGTGTAGACTACCACATGTCTCCTCTGTCAGTCTGGGGAGGGTGTAGACTACCACATGTCTCCTCTGACAGTCTGGGGAGGGTGTAGACTACCACATGTCTCCTCTGTCAGTCTGGGGAGAATGTAGACTACCACGTGTCTCCTTTGTCAGTCTGGGGAGGGTGTAGACTACCATGTGTCTCGTCTGTCAGTCTGGGGAGGGTGTAGACTACCACATGTCTCCTCCTCCTCCGCCCGCAGCTTCTTTTCACGCGTGGAAGTTCAAGCTATCTCCCCCAGATCCTCATCCCGACCCACCAGTAGGAGGCGCTGTTGCAACGACCAGGACTCCAAGACCCCACCGGCTTCTCACCCACAAACAATGCCAAATGTGTTTGTAGGGAATTTAACCTGGGTCTCTGTGGTGGTAGGCGAGTGCTTCGACCTCTACACTACCCAGCTGATTGATTTATACAGTACTGGCAGGTTATAAATTAATCTGCTCACCTTGTGCCCTGAGCAGCATGAAGTATCTCATTGATTTATTGATTTATTGATTGATTGAAATTTGTATTAACAGATTGCAGAATGGGTACAATACAGTACGGCTCAATACAAACAATTGGGGATGCAGACCAGAGAAAGACTTTCGTCTTGTTTACATCAGGGTCCCCCATTTTCAATTCATCATGACATTTATGGCATACACGACATACAGATATACAGTACTGTTACATCCAGACATTTATGACATACAAGATATACAAATATACAGTACTGTTTCAGAGAAAGAGATCATAACAAAATAATGAAAATATATATACATTCAAGGGGGAAGAAACTGTACTTTGGAGGGGGTTGGGTGGGTGGGTGGGATGGGGCGTTTGGACATTTACCGGGGCCAGTTTAGAATTGCAGCCTCCCGTAGGTGCTCTTTGAGAGCGGTTTTGAAGGAGGGTAGGGATTCACATTATTTTACGGCTGTGGGTAGGGCGTTCCACATTGTTGTGGCATAATTGCAAAACATGTTTAGTCCCTTGTTTGAGCCAAATCTGGGTTGAACATGATTTGTGGAACTCCCTCTGGTGTTGTGGTCGTGGTATTTATTCACTGACCTTTGGGAAGTATTTCGGCATGTACATGGGTACCTGTGTGGTGTAGTGTATCTTGTAGACCAGGCCCATTGCAAGTTGCTGTACTCTGTCGTCTACTCTCAGCCATCCTGGGTTGTCAAAGTGGGCAGGGGTGAGGCGGGTTCTAGGAGTAAGGTCAAGCAGTAGTCTGACCAGTTTGTTTTGTGATGTTTGTAGCCTTGTTTTTAGGGCCTTTGAGGTGCTTTGGTACCATGAGGTGCAAGCATAGTCGTAGTACCCTTGAATGAGTGCTCCTGTTAGAGTCTTCAAGGTATTCTTGTTTACCAGAGAGGAGATCCGGTACAAGAATCTTGTTCGTTGGTTGACCTTTTTGATTACATTGGTTGTCATTTTGTCACAGGAAAGATTTGTCTCTAGGATGGAACCCAGTTATGTAATTTCATGTTTCCTTGTGACAATATTGTCACCCACTGTAACTGAGAAGCCGTCGGTCTTGCTGAGTTTGTTATATTACTCAACTTGTTAGCTGACTACCCTAAGTTTCTACCACAGGGCCCCTAACTCTGTATCATTTACCGATCTCCATCTTGGTTAGTAGATGGGGGCGACAGTGGCTCAGGCGGTAGAGCCACTCGTTTGGTAATCCAGAAGTTCCCGGTTCAAATCAAAGCAAATTTATTTGTAATGTCCCACGTTAATGTCCCCATGGGCCGGACACGTCTTCTTTAAACAAGTCAAGAAGAAACATCACAATAAATCAAGAACAAAACAAAAACACCATGAAGTCCAAAAAATTTCAAATAAATCAAATAAATCAATGCAACACTCCCAGACATACCCCACGCGAAGGTAAGGAAAACCTCACTAAAACCTAGCAATAGTTCGATTCCCGCTCCTCCCGGGCAGCGCATCAAAGTGTCCTTGAGCAAGACACTTAACCCCTAACTGCTCCTGATGAGCAGGTTGGTACTTTGCATGGTCGCCTCCGCCGTCGGTGTGTGAATGTGTGATTGAATGGGTGAATGTGAGGAACAAATTGTAAAGCACTTTGGATAAAAGATACTACAGTATATAAATGCACCATTTGGTACCACGAGGATGGACTGAAGGAACATCAGGACATGTCATGTTCATTCAGAATACACCAGGATTTGCCGTTTGTACCGTACTCTCTTGGATGTATTCCCAGACCAGGCTGCAGAAACAAATTAGTGGGAGGGCATAACATTTTCTCGGGGGGCACAATGGTTTTTCAACACAGGTTCCCTTTTATACATTTCAGCTGGGACAACGGCGCTGTGGCTTGCTTGGCGCTGCCCACGGTGCTGAACTAAACAGCAGAGAGGCCATTGAAAAATCTAATTTCTCTCTATCTTAAGAACATTCACTTATACAAAAACAGAATGAACGGATATATATAACAGACCTGCTGGGGCAGCGGACTGAGAGCAGGGGACACAAACAGGCTGGATACGATGGTCAGGAAGGCCAGTAGCGTGGTTGGGGTGGAGCTGGACTCTAGCGAGGGTGGCGGAGAGGAGGAACCTTGCTAAGCTCCAGGCCATCAGGGAAAACCCCTCCCACCCACTATACACAGACTTGGCTGACAGGAGGAGCATGTTATAGGCTCACACTACCTAAATGCAGCACTGAACGGCACAGGAAGTCCTTCATTCTGACAGCCATCAGACTATACAATGCATCACTGTGCCTCACTGCACTGGACTCTTACTTTTTAAACAGCACTGTGCAATATTACACCTACTGTAGACTTCAGTATATTTTTACTGTATTTATTTACTGTATCTTTTATTCTATTTTTATTCTATTTCATTTTATTCTATTCTTAGGCCATTTGTTTTGTTATTCTTATTCGTGACATGTTCTGTCTAAATGTTTAATGTTGAGTGATTTGCAATGTCAAATTTCCCTCAGGATAATACATTTCTATTATATTCTATATCTTTGAAAAGTCTCCATTTATTCAACACTTCTGAATTCACTGACAAATTTAACTGAACTGACAAAAATAAGGTGCATAAAAAAGCAAACAAAATTCCTCCACAGGCTACTCACCATCATTAGTAGAGCGGCAAGCGGCGTTTGGGGACAGAGTGAAATCTTCTTAAAACACTGCCCCTCCACTCATTCCTGAACTTTTTTGTTAAGTCCTTCTCAAATGCCAAGTGAATTAAATTGGCCTTGCGTCGATGAAGCATACTAAGGCGATGTTCTGTAAAGACGTTCTTGAGGGTAGAAAACAAATTCTCACAGAGTGCCATGCTAGCTTCAGTAGTGTTGTTGTTGACATCAGTGCCCACTAGGGCTGTCCCCGACTAAGGATTTGGATAGGCGACTTTGATTGACCAAAAAAAAAAAAAAAAAAATTACCAGGGTGGGCACAGCTGACTCAGTGGGCGGGCCCGGCCCCCTAATGCCCGCCCATGGCGCCGGGTCTGTGTATTCCTCCAAGAAAGATGTTTGTTTCGACCTTCCGCACCTCGTAGATGATAATAGCAATACCCACCCACTACCGTCTGACACTGTGATTGGGTCTCATTCCCCAATATTTTCCAAAGAGTTCTCTTGGAAGACTTATCTTGGAACCGACTGAGACAGAATCAATGACAAGTTCACTCTGAGTCCTCAACACGCTGGTAATATGTCTTAAGTGGCTCAAACGTTCGCACCTGTGATATGATCTGATATCTGCGTTGGGGAATGGCATTATGTCTCAAACGCGAAAGCGCGTCCCCGTTCAGGTCATTTGCATACAAAACAACACCTCCAGAGCTCCTTAAAAGGCAACTAATGACGCAGCCGCGTGAAAATGGAATGGCGGAAGCGCTTTGGGAGTCTTGCGACCCATCAAAATTAGATTAGATTAATGTATTGGCATCATATATAGTACAGCGCGCACGGACACACACACACACACACACACACACAGACACACACACACACACACACACACACGCACGCACACACACACACACACACACACACACACACACACACACACACACACACACACACACACACACACACACACACACACACACACACACACGCAGTACTGTATATGAATGAATGAATGAAAACTTTATTTAACAGATTGCAGAATGGGTACAATACAGTATGGCTCAATACACACAATTGTTAAGGGGATGCAGACCAGAGAAAGACGTTTGTCTTGTTTACATAATATATACGGCATAATGAATGAACGCAGTATAGGCTTATTATTCCATTAATGACTTGTTTGATTAGGATTTAGTAGATACTATATATATACTCTGCCCTACGTACAGTATAGGTACAGTCTGTATAAATACAGACTGTACTTATACTGTACGTAGGGCAGAGCATATATATAGTATCTACTAAATCCTAATGAAACAAGTAACTAGAATATATTAAGCCTATACTGTTCATTCATTAGACACGTAGGCCATACTGGCGCACACAATACTTGTTATGGAATATTAATGCAGTCTATTTCCACCGATTAGCTTTAGTTCTTATTTATTTATTTATCCACTGTCATTTGAGTGTTGGTGTATAGGCTAGTGTATTTCAATATAAGTTTAATTGATTAATGATATATTCGAAAGAATGCAGGTTTATAGCTATATCAAACAAAGGTCTGTCCCATTGTATACCATTAAAACAGATATGTAACAAATAAGAAATACAAA
Source organism: Notolepis coatsorum (assembly GCF_963971535.1). NCBI lineage: Eukaryota > Metazoa > Chordata > Actinopteri > Aulopiformes > Paralepididae > Notolepis > Notolepis coatsorum. The sequence goes on from NC_140165.1 coordinate 319,034,501, forward strand.
TTCCACAGAAGGCATTAAATAATTATTATTTTCAATAATTTCACAATAATTGCATAATTGTGTTTGAATATCTGAGTAATTAAAGTAATTATACATTTGTCCAAAATAGCTGGTTCAGATATGGTTAATCCAGCTGCCCTGTGATCAGATGAATCCATATTATTAATTTTTCCGACATCAAATGCATAATTTCTTATTGTACAAATATTGTCATTATTTTAATTATGAAGTAATTAATTCCAAGGAGGCCTGTAGCGTTGACATGAAGGAATCACTATGAGAACACAGTCTGTCAAGTTAATACAATTTTCAATTAGTCAATCAATCATAAGTGTGCTCGTCGCGTCAATACTTTTACCAACTAACCTCCAGTTCCACTGACGTTTCTGGTCATGTGACATCTGCGCCAATCGTGTGACGCCTGTTTCTATCACTGGTTAAGCTTAGGCACTCTTTCGAAGTTGGTTAAGGTTAGAGTTTGTCTTAGAGCAGGGAGAGAGAACACCAGCCCTGATTCCAAACTCTAACCTTAACCAACTTTGTGCGATTGGTGCACATGTCACATGACCAGAAACGTCAGTGGCCAATCAGATTGCAGAACGCGAACGCATGTACATGTGACATGTACATGTCAAAATACTTCCCAAAGGTCAGTGAATACCACGATCACAACACCAGAGGGAGCTCCACAAATCATGTTAAACCCAGATTCGGCTCAAACAAGGGACTAAACACGTTTTGCAATTATGCCACATCAATGTGGAACGCCCTACCCAAAGCTGTAAAGGAATGTGAATCACTACCCACTTTCAAAAACACTCTCAAAAAACACCTAAGGGAGACTGCAACTCGAAACTGGCCCCTGTAAATGTCCGAACACAACCCCCTCCAATGTACAGTAAATTACCAAGTATGGTCTTGTCAATAATCCAATGTACAGTTTTGTTTGTACAGTTGTACAGTGTCGCCCACCCACCCCTCCTACCCAACCCCCCCCCCCCCACTCCTGCGCGCGCGCTGCGGCAGGTGTGTACCGCGAGCTGTATATGATGCCAATACATTAATCTAATCTAGTTTTGATGGGCGCAAGCGTGATTACGAAACCTAGCCGCATTTCTCGGAGACGCTCTCTGATTGGCACTGACTGACGCTAGGTTTCGTAATCACGCGGCTCGCAAAGCACTTCCGCCATTCCATTTCACACAGCTGCATCACCAGTTGCCTTATAAGGAGCTATGGAGGCGTTGTTTTGTATGCAAATGAGCTGAACGGGAACGCGCTTTAGAGTTTAAGACAGAATGCCATTCTCCAAGCAGATATCAGATAATATAATTTGTGCAACATTTTCAGCCACTTAAGACATATTACCAGCACGTTCAGGACTCAGAGTGTACTTGTCATAGATTATGTCTCAGTGGTTCCAAGATAAGTCTTCCAGAATATATCTTTAAAAAAAATTCGGGAATGAGACCCATTGTCTTATTGTATAGTATTTAATGTTTCTGTATAGTATTTAATGTTTCTGTATAGTATTTTATGTTTCTCTTTTATTACTTGTGTGATTTTATTACTGCACCTTAAGTTTGAGTGCCAAATCTTGTTGTATGCAAATATAATGACAATAAAGTACAATCGAATCGAATCTAATTCAGCCGCGATGCTGCGTTCTGATCCCAACGTCTGTCCTTTCATCGCGTCCTTGAAGTATATTGTACAAAAACGATAAAAATGCCTCTTGAATTTCTCTCCACTGTGTCAAGAGAGCGGATCATTGCTCAGCGCCTCGCCGTTGCTCACCGGATGCTGGTGGTTCTGAAATCCACCACCTGGCAGTCTGCTGACAGACATCCCCATTAATCTGAAGGCAGAATCCATCATTGTGAATTGGTTCCTTTCAGGCGACAACTTTGATGACTTGCAGTACGTTTCCGGACAAGTAATGAATCAGAGCGGCTGCAGGAACAATGTAGTTTTGACTCGGAAATTGATGCGGTATCTTTTCATTTTTGTCTCTTTTATCTTTTTCTCATAAATGTGTTTGAGTGAGTCGATATTCACCGGTGGTTTTAGAACCCCGGCTGCTCTGAGGAGGACACAGTGTTTAGTGTTGACTCAAATGTCACCTCTTCACCAAATGTATTAACGACTGTGCCTTTATCCAACTGTTAGTTTGTCTCCCTCTTTATATGATGGAGGTATATGTCCCTCTGATGTCCTTCCCCTCAGTTTGTCTCCCTCTTTATATGATAAAGGTATATGTCCCTCTGATGTCCTTCCCCTCAGTTTGTCTCCCTCTTCATATGATAGAGGTATATGTCCCTCTGATTTCCTTCCCCTCAGTGTGTCTCCCTCTTCATATGATAGAGGTATATGTCCCTCTGATGTCCTTCCTCTTAGTTTGTCTCCCTCTTTATATGATAGAGGTATATGTCCCTCTGATGTCCTTCCCCTCAGTGTGTCTCCCTCTTCATATGATAGAGGTATATGTCCCTCTGATGTCCTTCCTCTCAGTTTGTCTCCCTCTTTATATGATAGAGGTATATGTCCCTCTGATGTCCTTCCCCTCAGTTTGTCTCCCTTTTCTGTTAAGCTTCTTGGGTTCCTTGAAAGGCGCTTTATTATTATTATTATTATTATTTAGTTAATTAACACTTTCAGTGCCGGCCATTAACATGGTAAAGCATGGTTCTGTTTCACACCTAGCTCACGCTCAGCGTTCATTGCATATATCTCGCTTCAGCATATGAATGAATAATTTCACAAATGTACCTTTAAATGCCAGCATTCATCTGGCCACACCCCCATCCGCTTACCTATATAAGCAGGGGTGGTGCCACACACTCATCTCCTTCTCAAATTTCATCACAAGCAACGTGTTGCTCATATGCCCACTTGACGTGGAGAAAAATATTGTTTACAAGGAGAGGAAGAACAAGGAGATACGTTGACATCATATCTTTATTTTCTCTCTCACTATTTTCGAGAAAATACGGCAATGTTGTCTTCGTCACTGGAGTGTCTGGAAGATGGTGATCATTCTAAAAACCCTCCACCGGTTTTCGTATTGGGAGCACGCCGCTGCATGCTTCTCAACTGCAGTTCCTTGCTGTGTTGTTGGGGTGAAACCTTTCAAGCCACAGCTGAACTGTAAGACGCGCCGCTGTTGTGAGAAGCGGTGGGTTTCAGGTTGGGTGAGTACTGTCGCTGGCAGGCTTCACCTGTCTGTTAGTGCTATGGGGGCTACTTGACAATGTTTATGAAAACCGGCCCCAGGCTAGGGTCCTTTGTTCAGCCACCTAGGCGACAGAAGACCTTGGTCTGAAGACCATTGTAGTTTTAACTAGTGGGCCGCGACCATTAACACTGGTGATCCCTGTGTTTTCTGGACGAGTGGGTATCTCCCTGTCACTGTGTAGCCCCTTCTTTCATATCCAAATGAGAGTATTCCTTCACGAGGAGATATGTGCATGGATGTTCAATAGCGGAAGATCCATGTTCAAGTCAGCTACACAGGCCAGTTTGGTATTGTGCTGATTCCGTCGGGTGTTGGTAAAATCACCATTGTAAAGCTGTGTTGACATCTTGTTGCTCTTTTCTCTTAAAAAGTGAGGAGGGTTTCAGAACGACGGCCTGTCTGGGTGAGTGTTATATCATTGTGTACAAATTCAGGTGATAGCTGCTTAGCTTACGGTTAGCCAGTCAGCGGTTAGCTGCGGCGTTAGCCTGCTGGGATCACTGCGTGGCCTACAGAGGTTGGGCCTACTGTTAGCCAGTCAGCTGTTAGCTGTGGCGCTAGCTGTTGTGATCACTAGGAAACGTTAGCTTGCTGCTATCGGACAGGGCCAGCGCGAGGTAGCTTCGGTTACTCGCGCGCCGCCGTGAGCTCCCCTCTGGTCGCATGCGCCGTTCGCTCGGCGTCTCGCGAGCAGGGGTAATAGCGACCGACGGTTGGAGCGGCCGTTAGCTTAATGCTACTCTGTTGAACGTGCTTTGATTATAACATGTTTTACACTCTTGACTACGACGTCATCTTTGACAGGGGATGTTCGTCGACCCTGCCCTGAGCCAGGACGGCAAGGTTTGCGTCAACAAAGGGACCGTTGCGACGGGTAGAGCGGCGACGCTGCCCGGATCGAACAACACAGGACGGCTGTGTTTCTACGGTGTCTTGTGACTGTACTTCGCTGATCTACGTTCCGGGTAGGACAAGGTTTGACCAGACCTTAGAACACGTCTTCTGGTTTTACTTTTCTAAATGTTTTGTGAATAACGATGTTTTCCCAAAACGTGTGTTGCTGCAATGCATTTAGGATACGACGCGAGTTATGTGTGAACTGTCTTTGTCACTGGCAGTTAGCTTCTCCGTGCAAATCGGGTTGTTACAGATGTGAAAATGATCTGTTTGTTGTGTGAGAAACATCATGTGTGTTTATATGTACTGTGTACTCACAACTAAGGTAACTAACCTATGAAGCTATGCTTAGTGACAAGTGAGTAAAAGAATGTTCTTTTCTCAGCCTGTGATGACAATGAACAGTGTGTTCACATATTAACAGGTTTTCCTGTTTTAACTGGCCGTATTAAGGGTAAAATAAGAGGATTGTGTTTCCCTCCGGTTCCCTGGGGACTTTTTCATCCTCCTATCAGACATGTTGTTGCACTATATTGTGTCTTTTGTGTGGTAGGGATGCGATGTAACCCTTAGCTTGATTGCTGAGGTTGTGCTAAAACTGCTGGAGAAACTTTATTTTCCTAAAAGAAAAGATTGTTTGGTCGCTGTCGTGTGTGCTTAGCAAGGCCTGTGGCCGATACTAATCGAGAATTATGTATTCTCTCATTATGAAAAACGGCGTTCCTCTGTAGAGTGTTTTTGCCATTTTTTGTAGGTGATGATGGGTTGTGTGTGTCATGTGACCTACAACTGGGTTGGACTGGCCACAGAAGCACATGTGTATGTTGGACCGGGGCTCTTAGAGCCCTCTCTATTCTGTGTTTTTTCCTTAGTAAAAATCAGATAGCAGGTTAGCTCATGCGCTGTGTGGAGCTGTCAAACGCTTCATAGAGCTGACTATGACTGTGTCATATTCTCTTTTTGTCATTACATCGTATCATGGGTGTGGGGTCGTAAAGGGGTGAACTGGTAACCTTTCCTCTCCCCCTTGTTTCTGTCGGTCAGGGGTACTGTCCTTCAAGGTTCCCGTCACGTTGCGGTTCGGCACGTTACGGGGGGGGGGGGGGGGGGAGGGAGTTTCCTGGTACCACGGCCTGGAATATTGGGCGTGTGCACCGCAGAAATCCCCCCGCCATAGAGTACGTCACCGTGCGCGTCTCTGTTGGTAGGACTTCCGTGTGCTGTTCAGGTCCATGTGATGGATCTGTTTCAGGGGGGTGGTCAGGGCTCCTCCTCACCAAGCGCCTATTCGGACCTTCTGTGAGTTCGGACTCCTCCTTCCATGTGAGGGAGCCTCCATCAGAGTACAGAGCCTTCCTCCTCAGATTGTCAAAGTGAGTGGACCCTCTAGAAGGTGTCCTATTCTATTGTATATGTATTCGATTCAATTCGATTATTGAGTGTGTATGGGTTCAGTGCCTCTTCCCCGGAGAGCCCTAAAACCAATTTTTTACATGGCTCAAGGTGCAATATATTCTTTTCAATCTGTACAGCTTGCGTGGGAAGTCTCTCTGGGGATCCCCGTCTCCTTCCTATGGGAGGGTGGTGGGATGTAAAAATGTGAAAAAATGTTACCCCCAGCTGTGTAGACTGGGATACATACTGTTGATGCTTCCTTCTTTTCTATTCAAAAAGTGTTGGAGTTAGGAAGTGTCACACCCCTCTTGTCGTTCCCCTGGGCGCCTTGGGGATTCAATGACAGGTCTAAATAGCCTGTTCATTGATGGGGGTGTGTCCCGACGCACGTATAGTGCTAGCTCGCTGTAAACAGGCGACTGACTGGCACGCCTTGGTTGCTTGTGGTTAAAACAGCGTTTTTATAAAGCAACTGAGATGGGGGTTTTTCCTCTTCCGACGACCACATCCCACGACCTGGGTTGGTTATCGACGGATTCTCGTTCATGTCTGGGGGATGATGACGGAATGGATCTGAACATATGTAGAGGGATCTCACGCCCTTGGGGTGGGCCACCAGGCGCGGTTCGCCCGAACGTCTGGGTGGCGCCTTCTTTTCATGTTAAGATCGACACGCATATCTGCCTTTTCTCCTGGAGTAGGCATGTCGGCGTGGTTAGGGCACGGGACTGGTTCTGGTCACGCTGGTCCGGATCAGTTGAACCCGTTGTCCGCCGGGGATGCAGATCTGCTGTTCTGGTACCCTGAGGGACTTGGGCTTTTTTCAGGGGGAAAAATGCCAGGTCGGTCCGGGTGTCACAGGGTTAAGCGCTATGGAGACCCTGGTTGGGTACGTTTTTACTCAGCACTGTCGTAATGGCTTACGGCCATGCCAACCTGTACACGCTCGATCTCGTCGGATCTCGGCCGCTACACAGGTTGGTCCTGGTTAGTACTTGGTTGGGAGACCGCCTGGGAATACCAAGTACGGTGTGCTTAGGGGCTGGTTCTCCATTCTTTTTCGCTCCTCTCTCACGCATGGCGAAGAGGGGCCTGTTGGGGTGGTCTTTGACCTCCTCTGGTGACCCTGTGCTTCCCGTATCGCCAGGCCCGGTCCGAGGTAATGTTTCGTCGACCCGTAGGCCTGGGTTAACCCTTTTTTGAAAACTGAAACACTTGTACTGCGGTATAGCCGGTGTATACCCGCAGGTGTGTTTTGGAGTTTTTTCTTGAGGGGTTATAGGAACAACCACCGCATTGGGTAACGCCAAGGTGGTTGATTCCCTGGTGTGTTGGAGCAGTGTCAACTCTCGGATTCACCGGTTGAGGGTGCCCCTGCACGTTCATGACGTCTGCCAATCGTGTCAGCCTTTTCTGCCTCAACCCCTCTGGGTGGGGGTTTTAAATGGAGGCTTGGTCATGCAACACCGCCAGCTTCTGCTCCTTCCGCCGGGGCGGCTGTGTTCAGCTGTCCCCTCTGGCGCCTGTCTCGTCCGCAGTCTCCAGACCGGTTTTTCCCCGGTGCGCTGCCTGCTTCCGTTGGTTAACCTTTTTTGTGTGCTTACGGCCATGCTGACTGCCTGTTGCAGGGTCAGTGTGCCAGGCGGTGTACTATTGGGGGGACAGGGCCCGCTCGGCTGAGGGGTTTTTGTCCGAATACGCTGGCGATGTGGGGGGCGGGGCACTACGTGCCCACCTGGTGGGGTCTTGATGCTGGTATCATGGACTTCTCCGGGCCCCCATTCCAGGGAGTCCAGTCCTTTTGGTGGGTCTGGGTCTTCCTTCGCGCTCCGCTGCTACGGCCTTGCCACGGGGTTGGGTTTGCCCTTGACCCCGTGATTCTGGGGGCAGTAACGAGGTTGTTTCCCTCCGTTCGTTCCCGGGTGGCATGCGGGTTGTGCGTGTGTGTAGTCGTGGGGTCAAGCCACGGTCTGCTCACCCTGTGCGTTGAGTTGCTTGAGTGCCTCTTCGCACGGTCGGGTCTGTCGCCCTCCCGTGAAGCCACCAATAGGGGGGGTGCCCTCCATTAGGGTGGGTCGGGGGGGCTCGGCCCTCCCTGGTCTGATGGTTGTGGGGGGCCTCAGCAGGGTACATTTGTCGAGCTTCTAGCTCCCGCTCAGCTCCTATTATGCAATGAACGCTGAGCGTGAGCTAGGTGTGAAACAGAACGTTAGGTTATGACTATAACCAAGTTCTGTTAACACTTAGTGAACGCTCAGCGTTTAGACGACGCTGCAGGCCCTTGATTTTTCATTTCATTCATTGTGATGAAATTTGTTGGGAAGGAGATGAGTGTGTGGCACCACCCCTGCTTATATAGGTAAGCGGATGGGGGTGTGGCCAGATGAATGCTGGCATTTAAAGGTACATTTGTGAAATTATTCAGTTTATATATGCTGAAGCGAGATATATGCAATGAACGCTTAGCGTTCACTAAGTGTTAACAGAACTTGGTTATAGTCATAACCTAACGTTAAATGCCACCACCCACTTCAATGATAGCGTTGTGAACGCATAATCTCTGTCTTAAATTATGGCTATGTGTCTAATCAGCCTGTCGCTTATCAATGATTGTTTGCAGTCAACATTGTCGAAACTGATTGTTTTTTAATCGGTTAATTTCCGTTTTATAGCATTTTTAAAAGCCCTCGTTTTCAAGGAAAATATATAGATTCCGTGATAAAAGGCATTTACTGGAATATTATGGCATACACAAACACGTTGTCATTTTTCGGCCTATTTATGAATAGTTTTCAAATAAATGCTTGATTATCGATAGTATATGTGTACTTATGCACGCTATAGAGGCAAGCTGAAAAATCGATTATCTTATTTCCTCATCAGCGATCACAGCTTATATATAGGTGAAAATAGCTCTGATTATCCTAAGACTGGTAAAATAAATTCCTTACCTGAGATCAGATTTTATCCAAAAAGATTATTCCAATTCCTGATCGCCATTCCAAATATCGATCACGCTTATTGAAAATCCGCAAACCCTTAAAAGCAACTCATGATAAAAGAAATAAAAGCCAAGTTATGATAAAAGAGATAAAAAACATTTTAAGACCAATTTGAGTTGCTGCTGAGCCATGTTTTTAGGGCGGATTTAAATCCGAGAGGGGAGTTCAGGAGTTTTATGAATGTTGGCAGGGCATTCCACATTACCGTAGCCGAGTAAAAAAATGCATCTTTCACCATGCATGTCCTGACTCTCGGCGGGACCAGGTCCGTGGGGCTTCCTCTTGTGGCGTGTTTGTGGACATCTCCTACTTTATTAAAATAATTTACTAGGTACTTGGGGACCGTTTCTTTCAGTACTTTAAAAACCAGTAGCATTTTAAGCTGGTGTACCCTTTCTTCAACCCTGAGCCATCCCAGACTGCTAAAGTGGGCTGGCGTTAGGGGAGTCCTAAAGTGAAGGTTGTGCAGGAGTCTCACTAGTTTGTTTTGGGAGGTCTGTAGCTTTGTCTTCATTTGTTTTGATGGCGCAGCGGCCGGGCCAGTACTCCTCACCGTCTGAGCAACCGGCCGGTTTGTCTGAACGATTTTAGTCGAGACGCTATTTGCACAGCAGTGTCCTCCGCGTGACTTTGTGCTCCGCGTGACTTTGTGCTCCCCGAGGACAAATGCAGTGTCTCGGCAAATGGAATTACACTCATCACGCCAAAAGGAATGTGACACTGTCAACAATTTGGGGTACATTTCAAGAGCAGGTGTTGTGTATAACTAACAAATCAGTTTCATCACCAAAGTGCCCCGGGACAGATGGGGGGGGGGGGGGGGGGGGGGGGGCTTAGACGCATTGAGTGGATATGAGAGATGGCTCTGTTTTGGATTCGAACCCAGAGAGCGTTATAGACTTTTTATTTTAATTTGTTTAAATCTTTTTTATTTGTACCTTTATTTTACCAGGAAGATCTCAATTTACAATGAGGACCTGGCAAGAGGTCCCAGCAGAAGTAAAATATATATATATATATTTTTTTTTATGAATAATAATAACATATTATTGTAACAAAGGTAGCAGACAGGGGTAGGTGGACGGTGCGATATGACTGTAGTACAATGTATTAGGGATGTTCGATATTGGCTTTTTTACCGATATATCCGATCCGATATTGTCCAACTCTTAATGTCCGATACCGATATATGCGGGGGGTCCCCCCCCCCCCCCCCCCCCCCCCAAAAACGGAATAATTTCAGGTCATTAACATTACATATCTTTTGTCGTGGAATTAACACAACATTATGCATACTTTAGACAATAAAAAAAACTAAGAATTAGTTCTTACTCGCTTGCCTGGGTAAATAAAGGTTAAATAAATGCAAAAAGATTTTATTTTTTTATTTTCTTTGAAAACCGATACCGATCATTTCCGATATTACATTTTATTGGCAATGTCGGTAGGCCGATAATATCGGACATCCCTACAATTAATCAAACACAGTCAAATAGTTTTTTAGCTCCCCGCTGGACAATGACCATTTATTTATAAGCAAAACAGAAAATTAAGAAAACCAACAACAGCGCTCTCCCCGTAGGAAGGCAGCGAGACAGCAGCTCTGCCAGTAGGAAGACAGCAGCTCTGCCAGTAGGAAGAGAGAGGCTCTGCCAGCAGGAAGACAGCAGCTCTGCCAGTAGGAAGACAGCGGCTCTGCCAGTAGGAATACAGCAGCTCTGCCAGTAGGAAGACAGCGGCTCTGCCAGTAGGAAGACAGCAGCTCAGCCAGCAGGAAGACAGCAGTTCTGCCAGTATAGGAAGACAGCAGCTCTGCCAGTAGGAAGACAGCAGCTCTGCCAGTAGGAATACAGCAGCTCTGCCAGTAGGAAGACAGCAGCTCTGCCAGCAGGAAGACAGCGGCTCTGCCAGCAGGAAGACAGCGGCTCTGCCAGTAGGAAGACAGCAGCTCTGCCAGTAGGAAGACAGCGGCTCTGCCAGTAGGAAGACAGCGGCTCTGCCAGTAGGAAGACAGCAGCTCTGCCAGTAGGAAGACAGCAGCTCTGCCAGTAGGAAGACAGCAGCTCTGCCAGTAGGAAGACAGCGGCTCTGCCAGCAGGAAGACCTCTAGCGGCTCGGGTGTGCATTTCTTTAATACGATATATTGATAGAATTAAAGCCCCATTTGTTGCCTGTTGATAGCCCTTTCAGGTGACAACATCCGTTCAGCGGTTCTCGAGTTACATGCCGATATGTGAGGCGTGCGCCAAAGTACTCAGAGGCTCTGCCAGTAGGAAGACAGAGGCTCTGCCAGTGCAAAGCGGTTGTGTCTCTAGAGACTGCGAGGCAATGAGCTGAATCTCCCCACGTTGCCACTCAAGGTAAAAGGGGTATGTTGTCCCTCAGCATGTATATTTTATATAAGCAATATTTCCACGAGGGAGTGTTCCAGTCTGACGGTTGTCATGATTCCACAGCGGTCTAAGTTATTCATAGAACTTACTGTAACAGGAACACTCTAGCGAGGCCTTCAACCTTGAACTGGAGAGTCTGGACTGGTCAGATGAACTCAATGGTACACTGGTTGACGAAACATGGCTTGGTTTCAAAACCAAATCTCAGCAATACTAAACGACATGGCCCCCCTAAGAACCACCAGGGTAAAAAATCGCGCTGAGCCGTGGATGCACTCCGAAATACTGGCCGCTATGAAAACCAGAGACAAAAAATGCTCTGAGTTTCGTAAAAGTCAGTCAAAGCTTACTAAAAGCACGAGCAGTGAACTCCAAGCCCACGTGACTGAACTCAAACTAGAAAGAAACAGACTAAGAAACGACGTAAACTCCATGATCAAAACTGCAAAAAAGAATTTCATCAATGACAAAACTGAGGAAAACAAAAACAAACCACGTGAACTTTGGAAATTACTCAATAATCAACTAGGATGCAGTAAAAAACTTAAAACCAGATTCTCAAACATAAACATAAAAACGGACAACACGCTCATCACAGACAAGCTGGATGTAGCCAATTACTTAAACATTTTCTTCACAAACATAGCCACAACACTGGTAAACAAACTACCCTCCCACTCAGGGCTTTATGGGGTAGAACACATAGTAGCTTACTACAAAAACCTAGGGGTCCGCAAGGACGACTTCAAGCTGGAAATGGTAACAACAGATGAGGTACTCAATAAACTGAGCGCCCTCCAACCTAACAAGGCCACTGGCCATGACAACATCCCCTCCAAATTCCTCAGAGACTCAGCAGCCGCCATCACACCAATCATCACACACATAATAAACCTCTCCATAAAACAGGGACACGTCCCCAAGGACTTCAAAATTGCGAGGGTGACCCCTCTGCACAAAAAGGGCAGCAAATTAGACCCAGGCAACTACCGCCCTGTTTCTATTCTCACCTCCATCTCGAAAGTCATGGAAAAAATAGTCTACGAACAGGTCGAAAAGTACCTAGCGGAAAAAAATCGAATCTACGAATTCCAATCTGGCTTCAGAACATCCCACTCCACTGACACATGCCTTCTCTATTTGAATGACCACATCAAACAAGAGGTGGACGCAGGCAAATACTGCGGCATGGTCATGCTGGACCTACAAAAGGCCTTTGACACGGTCAATCACTCCATTCTGATTGACAAGCTAAAAGCAATTGGTTTTGATAGTCTATCAGTGAGCTGGATGCAATCCTACCTTGAGGGGAGGGAACAGATGGTGGAGGTAAACGGTACCCTATCCCCCCCCCTCACAGTGAGCTGTGGTGTTCCACAAGGAAGCATACTAAGACCGCTACTGTTCCTAATTTATGCAAATGACATGTCGTCAGCTTGTGACTGCAACTTGTTCCTGTTTGCGGACGACTCAGCCCTGCTGGTCTCTGACAAGAACAAGTTACAGGTTGAAAAAACCCTCAGCTCGGAACTAGGCAGACTCTGCATATGGCTCGCTGATAACAAACTATCATTACACATGGGCAAAACAGAGTCCATTCTCTTCGGTTCAAATAACAAACTCAGCAAGACCGACGGCTTCTCAGTTACAGTGGGTGACAATATTGTCACAAGGAAAGATGAAATTACCTACCTGGGTTCCATCCTAGAGGCTAATCTCTCCTGTGACAAAATGGCATCCAATGTAATAAAAAAAGTCAACCAACGAACTCGATTCTTGTACCGGATCTCCTCTCTGGTAAACAAGAACACCCTGAAGACTCTGGCAGGAGCACTCATTCAGGGGTACTACGACTATGCTTGCACCTCATGGTACCAAAGCACCTCAAAGGCGCTAAAAACAAAATTACAAACATCTCAAAACAAACTGGTCAGACTACTGCTTGACCTTACTCCTAGAACCCACCTCACCCCTGCCCACTTTGACAACCTAGGATGGCTTAGAGTAGACGACAGAGTACAACAACTTGCAATGGGCCTGGTCTACAAGATACACTACACGACCAAGGTACCCATGTACATGTCAAAATACTTCCCAAAGGTCAGTGAATACCACGATCACAACACCAGAGGGAGCTCCACAAATCATGTTAAACCCAGATTCGGCTCAAATAAGGGACTAAACACGTTTCGCAATTATGCCACATCAATGTGGAACGCCCTACCCAAAGCTGCAAAGGAATGTGGATCACTACCCACTTTCAAAACCTCTCTCAAGGGACACCTACGGGAGACTGCAATTCAACACTGGCCCCTGTAAATATCCTAACCCAACCCCCTCCAATGTACAGTCATTTACCTAGTATGGTTTTGTCAATAGTTCAATGTACAATTGTGTTTGTTTGTACAGTGTCTCCTCCCCCCCCCCCTCAATGTACAGTGTTACTTGTTTATACAGTGTGCCCCCCGGCCCCCCCCCCCCCCAACCACCTCCAATGTAAATGACCCAGTATGGTTGTCAATATCCCAATGTACCCAACCCCCCCCACCCAACCTCCTCCAATGTACAGTTTCTACGTCAAATGTATATACTCCCTTTTCTTGACTCCTTCTGTATCACAAACAGTACTGTATTTGCAAATCTGGTATGTCATAAATGTATAGATGTAGCAGTACTGACTATCTGTATGTCATGTATGTCATATATGTCTATATGAATTGAAAATGGGGGACCCTGATGGAAACAAGACAAACGTCTTTCTCAGGTCTGCATCCCCTTAACAATTGTATGTATTGAGCCGTACTGTATTGTACCCCATTCTGCAATCTGTTAAATAAAGTTTTCATTCATTCATTCATTCAACATCGATGCCCCAGACAGGTAATGTGGCAAAAAGATCATTTCCATTGTCTGTGAATCTAGCTAGTAAAACGGTGCATTTTATATAACAGCTTTTATCCAAAGCGCTTTACAATTTAGTTCCTCACTTTCACCCGTTCACCTCACACACTCACACACTCACGCCGGCAGAGGTGCTCAACGGACACTTTGACACGCTGCCCGGGAGGAGCGGGAATCGAAACCGGGAACCTTCCGATTACCAGACGACCGCTCCTACCTCCTGAGCCACTGTCGGCCCCATATGATGACAAGCGCAGACGTCAGCTGAACTTATCTTTGGAAGAGCGGCTGTTGTGGCGTAGCGGAGATTGCGCTCTGTCACCATAATGCAAGAGACTCCCGGTCTCGAATCCCGGTGTCAGCATTGCCTGCGGCTTGGGCCGGTCGTCCTACTATCTCAATTGACAAGAGGTAGCGGGTGGAAGTCGATGGGTGGGGATTGGACGTTGTTGTGGACAGCGACTCATACTGGTCGGTTGGGTGACGCCTTGCACAGCAGAGACAGGAAGTATCGGGGGCAGTGTAGTGAGCCTCCCACGCGTACTCCTCGCCACTGAGAGGTCCGCGCTGTCTGGTGAAAAGATGCGACAGGCTGCCTCCGTCGTGTACCGGAGGGGACACGTGATGCAAGGCTTCTATCCTCACTACAGGCCGACCAGTGGGCGGCATAGTCTAGCAACATCAAGACAGGGGAGGGGAGATTGGCAATACGAAATTGGGATGGGAGAAAAAATAGAAAAATACAGAGAAAAAGTGGATCAAAAAAATAAAACGTATCTTTGGTGACCAGTGGACACAAGTGCATCTCGTTATCCAGGGCAACACAGTTGTAAACAGGGTTTGGAGGAAGGCAAGTATTAGCAGGGTGGGGGTTGAACGCTTCAGTTATGGCTAATCCAAATCAGCTCCTCTCAAATAAAAAAGAAGATGCTCTTGGCTTTTCAGAAAAAACGTCAACCGAGGCAAATTAGTTAGTTAGTATTATATCAGGTTATACCCCGTATCGTGCAATTTATGAATGAATGGAACATATTTCCATGTCATACACTTGATGTGTTCCATCTATACATAGCCTCAACCTATTGAAATCCGTACATTTAATTCATTAACTCGATTATATCTAAAAGGGGTTTTGCCTAGTCTTTATATGGACAGTCCGTGGACTGTTCTCCCCTGCTCTGCCCCCCTGAGTCCAGATGTGTTCTTTATCTTCTCTCTCTCTCTCTCTCTCTCTCTCTCTCTCTCTCTCTCTCTCTCAGTCTCTCTCTCTCTTCTCTCTTCTCGCTCTCTCTCTCATCTCTCTCTCTCTCTCTATCTCTCTCACTCTCTCTCTCTCTCTCTCTCTCTCTCTCTCTCTCTCTCTCTCTCTCTCTCTCTCCTTCATGTTCCCTGAGTGTTTCACTGTCTGCCACCTGTGACATCGTCTTGTCTGCTCTTGGGTCCTCGCCCGCCCCACCTGGGACATAAGAATAATAATAATAATAATAATAATAAAATAATAATAATAATAATAATAATAATAATAATAATAATAATAATAATAATAATAATAATAATAAATGAATAATAATAATAATAAATAATAATAATAATAATAATAATAATAATAATAATAATAATAATAATAATAATAATAATAATAATAATAATAATAATAATAATAATAATAATAATAATAATACATTTACATTTAGATTTGTAACGCACCCTACATTCCTGAGTGCTACAGAGTTAAAAGAATAAATAAAAATAGACATAAAAAAAAAGAAGGGCGGCTAACGTGGCGTAGTGGGCAAGGCGCTCGCCACGAATGCGGAGACGCTGGCTTCGCCGTTCGAGCCCAGCGCTCCATATTGCTTTCAGTTAGCTGGTCGTTCATACTAATACACATTGGCCGTATTAGGGGGTGGGAAACTGATGGGTGGGGATCGGGCGTTGTGGACAGCGACTCCTACAAGGTCGGTTGGTGTGCCTCTGCGCAGTAGAATCAGGAAGTGTCGGGGGCAAGCGTGAGCCGCCCACGCGTTACTCCTCGCCACTGAGAGATCGGAGCTGCGCAGGTGAAAAGATGCGACTGCTGTTACCTCAAGTACCGGAGGGGAACTTGTGCTATGTATGACTTAGTCCACATTGCAGCCGGCTTGTGGGAGGCAAGAAACAGCGTTCGTGACAGGGGAGGGTTGAATTGGATGATACGAAATTGGGATGGGAGAAAATATAGAAAATGGGAGAGAAAAGTGGATCAAAAAAAATATATAAAAAAAAGGAAGAACACATAGCAGAACAACATATAAAACTAATAAAAGGCCTTTCTAAAAAGGTAGGTCTTGAGTCCACGTTTAAAAGTGTCAACAGTTTGTGGTGCTCTCAGGTGGTTAGGGAGAGCATTCCACAGTCTGGGTGCGGCCGAGCAGAAGGCTCGATCGCCCATGGTGTGCAGCTTAGTCCTGGGGGCTTTGAGGAGGTAGGCTGTGCCGGAGCGGAGGGAGGGTGAGGAGGACTAGGGGGTTGAGGAGTTCCTTGAGGTAGGCAGGGGCACCACCGTGTACGCACTGGTGAGTGAGGAGGGAGACCTTGTACTCGATCCTGTGTTCCACGGATTAGTCTGACATTAGTCTGACGTGGTATTTTCACACGTCTTCACATGATGAGGCCTGAACAAGCTGTTCAGAAGTAGTGCTCTTTGTGATGTCATCGTGACAGGGGACAGTAATCACTGTGCTGTGATTTTTGGAGTCTGTAGCGCTGCCTACCTAATGCACTGTGCAGTTTGTCATCAAGGCGAGAGTCGAGACAGTACCCCCCGAAATCGCCTTTTAGCTTTTTTCGACGATATTGAGATTTTGTTATATTTTGCTTCCTTAATTAACATGTCTTATTTCAAACTAGTGGCAATAAAATATCAGACAATTAGTTGTTTATTTTACTTAATTTTGTCTGATTGTGTCACAATTACAATACAGAACTTTTAGGGCGTTTTCTCAAAAACTAGTTTTATGCATTTTACTTACACACAAAGACATGGAACTCCATGTCCCTAGTACTTACACACACACTTTCCACATTTCTTCCCATCCATATCCTGCTTCTAATTACAAAAGGGTTTGTTTATATCATTCATAGCCGGGTTTATAGTACATTTTATATTTATACATTTTTTTATGACAGTAGACAGTATTTCCTGATGTATGGGCTGATAAGAGGACATAGCCACAATCCCATCTTTAATAAGTTTAGTTTTGAATGTATCAACAAAATGAAACCAAGTTTTTGAATCTGGCTTTATCCATGTCGGTGATGCGAGACTTGGCGATATATGCAAATGTGAGCATATTTAATGAGTAAGTGCCCCATTTAATTTGCATATATAGAAACATAAAATTCAGAAAACTTGCAATACGTGTTTGCAATACGTATTTTTTTCATTTCACATTTACATTTATTTTCTTTATTTAGCTGAACGCTTTTATCCAAAGCGACTTACAGGTTCTGTACGACAAGTCAGCAGGAAGGAAGGAAGGGTACAACTCTATCAGCCGAGTAACAATGTTCATCAAACAGTGTTGAAACTTGGGTGCTGCAGTGTTGAGTGCATAGTAGTAAAGACATATTAATATAGTAGGTAGTAATATAGACATGGAATATTATTTAGTAGCATGATAATAAAAGCATGTTAGTTTTTTTT
>NC_140165.1:319054508-319064508 GCF_963971535.1 Notolepis coatsorum
CCTTGACAACGGGCGGCCCTTGACAACGGGTCAATTCTTCTAACCAATCAGAGAAGCTCAAAGGGAATTTCATTGGAATGAGCACAAGGGTTAGTGGTTATTTAGTGATTAGTCTACAAGGGTTAGTTGTTATTTAGTGATTAGTCTACAAGGTTTAGTGGTTATTTAGTGATTAGTCTACAAGGTTTAGTGGCTATTTAGTGATTAGTCTACAAGGTTTAGTGGTTATTTAGTGATTAGTCTACAAGGGTTAGTGGTTATTTAGTGATTAGTCTACAAGGGTTAGTTGTTATTTAGTGATTAGTCTACACAGGTTAGTGGTTATTTAGTGATTAGTCTACAAGGGTTAGTGGTTATTTAGTGATTAGTCTACAAGGTTTAGTGGCTATTTAGTGATTAGTCTACAAGGGTTATTGGTTATTTAGTGATTAGTCTACAAGGTTTAGTTGTTATTTAGTGATTAGTCTACAAGGGTCAACCGCTAAAAATACATCTCTCTGAGGTTCTCTGATTGGAATGAGCCTCTCTCAGAATCTTTAGAGTGGAATATCTCTGCACTATAGACCTCTCACTATAGACCTCTCACTATAGACTCTCTCACTATAGACCTCTCACTATAGACTCTCTCACTATAGACCTCTCACTATAGACCTCTCACTGTAGACTCTCTCTCTATAGACCTCTCACTGTAGACTCTCTCTCTATAGACCTCTCACTATAGACTCTCTCACTATAGACCTCTCACTATAGACTCTCTCACTATAGACCTCTCACTATAGACCTCTCACTATAGCCTCTCTCACTATAGACCTCTCACTATAGACCTCTCTCTATAGACCTCTCACTATAGACTCTCTCACTATAGACTCTCTCACTATAGACTCTCTCACTATAGACTCTCACTATAGACCTCTCACTATAGACCTCTCACTATAGACCTCTCACTATAGACTCTCTCACTATAGACCTCTCACTATAGACCTCTCACTATAGACTCTCTCACTATAGACTCTCTCACTATAGACGCTCTCACTATAGACTCTCACTATAGACCTCTCACTATAGACCTCTCACTATAGACCTCTCACTATAGACCTCTCACTATAGACCTCTCACTATAGACCTCTCTCTATAGACCTCTCACTATAGACCTCTCACTATAGACTCACTCACTATAGACCTCTCACTATAGACCTCTCTCTATAGACCTCTCACTATAGACCTCTCACTATAGACTCTCTCACTATAGACCTCTCACTATAGACTCTCTCACTATACTCTCTCACTATAGACCTCTCACTATAGACTCTCTCACTATAGACCTCTCACTATAGACTCTCACTATAGACCTCTCACTATAGACCTCTCACTGTAGACTCTCTCTCTATAGACCTCTCACTATAGACTCTCTCACTATAGACCTCTCACTATAGACTCTCTCACTATAGACCTCTCACTATAGACCTCTCACTATAGCCTCTCTCACTATAGACCTCTCACTATAGACCTCTCTCTATAGACCTCTCACTATAGACTCTCTCACTATAGACTCTCTCACTATAGACTCTCTCACTATAGACTCTCACTATAGACCTCTCACTATAGACCTCTCACTATAGACCTCTCACTATAGACTCTCTCACTATAGACCTCTCACTATAGACCTCTCACTATAGACTCTCTCACTATAGACTCTCTCACTATAGACGCTCTCACTATAGACTCTCACTATAGACCTCTCACTATAGACCTCTCACTATAGACCTCTCACTATAGACCTCTCACTATAGACCTCTCACTATAGACCTCTCTCTATAGACCTCTCACTATAGACCTCTCACTATAGACTCACTCACTATAGACCTCTCACTATAGACCTCTCTCTATAGACCTCTCACTATAGACCTCTCACTATAGACTCTCTCACTATAGACCTCTCACTATAGACTGTCTCACTATAGACTCTCTCACTATAGACTCTCTCATTATAGACCTCTCACTATAGACTCTCTCACTATAGACCTCTCACTATAGACTCTCTCACTATAGACCTCTCACTATAGACCTCTCACTATAGACCTCTCACTATAGACCTCTCTCTATAGACTCTCTCACTATAGACCTCTCACTATAGACTCTCTCACTATAGACCTCTCACTATAGACCTCTCACTATAGACTTCTCACTATAGACCTCTCACTATAGACTCTCTCACTATAGACCTCTCACTATAGACTCTCTCACTATAGACCTCTCACTATAGACCCTCTCACTATAGACCTGTCACTATAGACTTCTCACTATAGACCTCTCACTATAGACTCTCTCACTATAGACTCTCTCATTATAGACCTCTCACTATAGACTCTCTCACTATAGACCTCTCACTATAGACCTCTCTCTATAGACCTCTCACTATAGACCTCTCACTATAGACCTCTCACTATAGACTCTCACTATAGACCTTTCACTATAGACATCTCACTATATACTCTCTCACTATAGACTCTCTCACTATAGACTCTCTCACTATAGACTCTCTCACTCTAGACTCTCTCACTATAGACTCTCTCACTATAGACTCTCTCACTATAGACATCTCACTATAGACTCTCACTATAGACCTCTCACTATAGACTCTCTCACTATACTCTCTCACTATAGACCTCTCACTATAGACCTCTCACTATAGACTCTCTCACTATAGACTCTCTCACTATAGACTCCCTCACTCTAGACATCTCACTATAGATCTCTCACTATAGACTCTCTCACTATAGACTCTCTCACTATAGACCTATCACTATAGACTCTCTCACTATAGACTCTCACTCTAGACCTCTCACTATAGACTATCTCACTATAGACCTCTCACTATAGACCTCTCACTATAGACCTCTCACTATAGACCTCTCACTATAGACTCTCTCACTATAGACCTCTCACTATAGACCTCTCACTATAGACTCTCTCACTATAGACCTCTCACTATAGACTCTCTCACTATAGACCTCTCACTATAGACCTCTCACTATAGACCTCTCACTATAGACTCTCTCACTATAGACCTCTCACTATAGACCTCTCTCTATAGACTCTCACTATAGACTCTCTCACTATAGACCTCTCACTATAGACTCTCTCACTATAGACCTCTCACTATAGACCTCTCACTATAGACCTCTCACTATAGACTCTCTCACTATAGACCTCTCACTAGTCACTATAGACTCTCTCACTATAGACCTCTCACTATAGACCTCTCACTATAGACCTCTCACTATAGACTCTCTCACTATAGACCTCTCTCTATAGACTCTCACTATAGACTCTCTCACTATAGACCTCTCACTATAGACTCTCTCACTATAGACCTCTCACTATAGACTCTCTCACTATAGACCTCTCACTAGTCACTATAGACTCTCTCACTATAGACCTCTCACTATAGACCTCTCACTATAGACCTCTCACTATAGACTCTCTCACTATAGACCTCTCTCTATAGACCTCTCTCACTATAGACCTCTCACTATAGACCTCTCACTATAGACCTCTCACTATAGACCTCTCACTATAGACCTCTCACTATAGACTCTCTCACTATAGACCTCTCTCTATAGACCTCTCTCACTATAGACCTCTCTCTATAGACTCTCTCACTATAGACTCTCTCACTATAGACCTCTCACTATATACCTCTCACTATAGACTCTCTCACTATAGACCTCTCACTATAGACCTCTCACTATGAGAAAGAGCCTCTCTCTGAAATATTTCCACAGTATTATATGACCGGTGTTCATCCAGGGAGTCGGCATAGAATACCCTCCCATAGGGTTGGAATATTTGGATTAACATTAGATATGTCCGACAGGATCCATATATAACAGGAAGGAAGGAACATACATAAATACATATAGATCACTGTCAGTAAGAAGGGTGCAGAATATGACGGGTCTTTTGTCCGTGAATATTTTAAAAGCGGGACTATTCTGTATTCCTACTGGGAGCAGATGAATCCATAATGAAGGTATGTACAGTAGTAGGTAGGTCACAGAGTAAATCAGTGTTCCGTCGGTCGTGTTCAGCTTGTGTGTCGTTTGGACTCACGCCTCACTGTCTCACTGAGCACAGAAGAACAATATCAATGCCATTTTCTCTGCACTGCAGTTTTTTTTATACATCCCGTATATCTTCCTGTATATTTTACATTTTACTGTACATTTTACTGTACGACTTTTAGAATGTATATACATATTCTAGAAGGTATATATTTGACAGTGTATTCTTATTTCTTATTATTTTTTTTACTACCTAAATGTTTATTGTGAGCGATCTGTGGTACTGAATTTCCCTCGGGATCAATAAAGTACTTTATTTGGTGGTCAGTCTCCGTGTCTGTGAAACCTGTGTCTCCATACTGACTGCCTCCTGGTAACTGTTCCCGCTATTATCTGTACACCTCTTCCTTAGAGGACTATCTGGTGTGTAGCCTGACATGGCATTGATTGATTTGACTTCAACACGATGGTGTGTAGTTGTGTAGTTGGTGTGTTAGTTGTCACCTCGCTCCCAGCGATCATGTCATTGATAAAGAGAGGATTAAGAGTTCTCTGCGTGTCGAGCTCACAGCTCTCTCCCCGAAAGAGCTGGACACGGTGCATTTATATGAATGAATGAATGAATGAATGAATGAATGAATGAATGAATGAATGAATGAATGAATGAATGAAAAGTTTATTTCTTGGACATGTTATTCTTCTTATTTCTTCAACCAACTCACAGTGTCTTGATCCGTCAGACCAAACAATCATAACAACAAATTAAAAAAATCCTTAAAGAAAAAAGAAACATTTAAAAAAAAAATAACAAAGAAAAAACAGGAATTGGTTGGCAGACATGTCCAAAAAAAGGAGTAGAGGGAAGCTTAGCTTATTGATCCCTACCCCCTTACATTTGTATTTGTTCTTCCATTAATATTACTAGAATTTACATAATTTAGTATATTACAATATAGAATATTATTTTTACTTAATATTAAAAGTTTACAATAAAAAACATGATTCACTTGACAGCAGTGAATATAGTACATCACTACATACACAATATAACATCATTTTGTTTATCCTCACTACTCATTTCTGTATTTTTCTAATGTGTATTTTTTTAAACTGCTTTTTAAATTGTGCCACATGTTTACTCAGTTTGATGTAATCGGGTAAATTATTCCACAACTTCACTCCACACACCTGTTATCAGCAGCTGTTATCCAAAGCGCTTTACAATTTGTTCCTCACTTTCACCCGTTCACGCACACATCCACACACACCGACGGCGGAGGCGAGAGCGACCGTGCAAGGTGGCGACCTGCTCATCGGGAGCAGTTAGGACGGAGGTTAAGTGTCTTGCTCAAGGACACTTCGACACGCCGCCCCCCGGGAGGAGCCGGAATGGAACCGGGAACCTTCCGATTACCAGACGACTGTGCTCTACCTCCTGAGCCACTGTCGCCCCCGAACCAACCAACCAACCAACCGACCGACCGACAGCGTGATCCATAGAGCTGCCATAAAATCATAACCTCTCAAATCTGCCAGATATGAATAAACTGGTTAGCTCTCGATTTTCACCCCATTCTATCTTAAGATAAGATACGAGTTCTATTTTCACTCCATTCTATCTTAAGATAAGATACAAGTTCTATTTTCACTCCATTCTATCTTAAGATAAGATATGAGTTCTATTTTCATTCCATTCTATCTTAAGATAAGATACAAGTTCTATTTTCACTCCATTCTATCTTAAAAGATACGATAAGAGTTCTATTTTCACTCCATTCTATCTTAAGATAAGATACAAGTTCTATTTTCACTCCATTCTATCTTAAGATAAGAGTTCTATTTTCACTCCATTCTATTAAGATACGATAAGAGTTCTATTGTCACCCCATTCTATCTTAAGATACGATAAGAGTTCTATTGTCACCCCATTCTATCTTAAGACAATAGTTCTATTTTCACTCCATTCTATCTTAAGATAAGATAAGAGTTCTATTTTCACTCCACTCCGTTAACATTATTAATCCTTCGGCCGCACTTTATTTAAAAACAGCCAATCAAATTTCCATCCAGCAGATCTCTCCCTCTCTCCTTCTCTCTCTCACACACAGCGCGACGTGGAATCGATTCGTTACACAATCAGACCTATTATATACCAAGAATAACTTCAGTATGAGTACAGGGCTGTACACATATTTTGCATATTGTTAAACGAGCCAAGGCTAGCTATTAAACTATCGATATGAATCGAAAATCTGGGACCCTGATGTAAACAAGACAAACGTCTTTCTCTGGTCTGCATCCCCTTAACAATTGTGTGTATTGAGCCGTACTGTATTGTACCCATTCTGCAATCTGTTAATAAAGTTTTCATTCATTCATTCATTCAAACATAGACGATATTGAACAAGCCATAATCCACGTATTTTCAATCCAAAAGAAAGAGAGAGAGAGAGAGAGAGAGAGAGAGAGAGAGAGAGAGAGAGAGAGAGAGAGAGAGAGAGAGAGAGAGAGAGAGCGAGAGAGAGAGAGAGAGAGAGAGAGACTCACTGTTTAGTTGACACGTCCAGGGCAGGAGGGCTTGCCTTGATAAAGTGTATAATCCACTGTTGATGTATTCCAGACCACTGTCATAGATCCTTGATTCCAAACGAAGCCCCTCCATCTTGGATCAGCTTGCCGAACGTTTTTTTCAGCGTGGAATAATGGGATTTATGATTAGCCAATGTGCATATCGATCTACCAGAATCCGATGACTGGTGAGGAAATGCTGCCGGCGATCACATGGCCTGACGGTAGGATAATATTACCCCAAATTACAGCTGGATTGGACATTGTTTTATAACGTGATAGACTACTGACATTTGCTACCGGAACGCACACTCTATTGCTAATCAATAATACTGATCGGCGTTCCCCACCGCCCCCATTTCATCCATAGATGCTCTGTAATAGTCCGGATGCTACGCAGTTTGTTTTATTTCATTCGTATATATACAGCAGAAATGGCGTTTGATATAACGGCGCCAACGTTTAGCCTTTTTTGCAGCCTCCTGCAGAAAAGCCTAGACGAAAAGCGCGATATACCTTATATTCACGACGCTATAAAATGACAACCAACCGATGGATTTTTCTTTTCTTTAAGCCATTATGAAGGCACGGTTTATGCACTCAAGTGACAATGAGAATGGACAGATAGCAATACTATAAATGATATATAAAGCTCTTAGAAAGTACATCGGTTTGTTTACAATCCTCTGTCCTCTGAGGCCTAAATCGCTGCGGGGCTCCGGACGCCATAGTTTTAAAGAAGATGTGTCCGGCCCATGGGGACATTAACGTGTGTTGTCGGGCCTTAGAAATAAATAGGATTTGATTTGATTCAGTGGCCTCGTCTCCACTAGCCAGGGTTTAGCAGTGCTGTGGCCTCGCTCCACTAGCCAGGGTTTAGCCGTGCTGTGGCCTCGTCTCCACTAGCCAGGGTTTAGCCGTGCTGTGGCCTCGTCTCCACTAGCCAGGTTTCAGCCGTGCTGTGGCCTCGTCTCCACTAGCCAGGGTTCAGCCGTGCTGTGGCCTCGTCTCCACTAGCCAGGGTTTAGCCGTGCTGTGGCCTCGTCTCCACTAGACAGTGTTCAGCCATGCTGTGGCCTCGTCTCCACTAGCCAGGGTTTAGCCGTGCTGTGGCCTCGTCCCCACTAGCCAGGGTTTAGCCGTGCTGTGGCCTCGTCTCCACTAGCCAGGGTTCAGCCGTGCTGTGGCCTCGTCTCCACTAGCCAGGGTTTATCCGTGCTGTGGCCTGTCTGGTCTCCACTAGCCAGGGTTTAGCCGTGCTGTGGCCTGTCTGGTCTCCACTAGCCAGGGTTTAGCCGTGCTATGGCCTTGTCTCCACTAGCCAGGGTTCAGCCGTGCTGAGGCCTTGTCTCCACTAGCCAGGGTTCAGCCGTGCTGAGGCCTTGTCTCCACTAGCCAGGGTTCAGCCGTGCTGAGGCCTTGTCTCCACTAGCCAGGGTTCAGCCGTGCTGAGGCCTTGTCTCCACTAGCCAGGGTTCAGCCGTGCAGTAGAGCAATAGCCTGGTTGTTCACACCAGCAGTAGAGCAGTAGTCTGGTTGTTCACACCAGCAGTAGAGCAGTAGTCTGGTTGTTCACACCAGCAGTAGAGCAGTAGTCTGGTTGTTCACACCAGCAGTATACCAGTAGTCTGGTTGTTCACACCAGCAGTAGAGCAGTAGTCTGGTTGTTCACACCAGCAGTAGAGCAGTAGCCTGGTTGTTCACACCAGCAGTAGAGCAGTAGCCTGGTTGTTCACCCCAGCAGTAGAGCAGTAGTCTGGTTGTTCACACCAGCAGTAGAGCAGTAGTCTGGTTGTTCACACCAGCAGTAGAGCAGTAGTCTGGTTGTTCACACCAGCAGTAGAGCAGTAGTCTGGTTGTTCACACCAGCAGTAGAGCAGTAGTCTGGTTGTTCACACCAGCAGTACTGACTATCTGTATGTCATGTATGTCATATATGTCCTGATGAATTGAAAATGGGGGACCCTGATGTAAACAAGACGAAAGTCTTTCTCTGGTCTGCATCCCCTTAACAATTGTGTGTATTGAGCTGTACTGTATTGTACCCATTCTGCAATCTGTTAATAAAGTTTTCAATCAATCAATCAATCAGCAGTAGAGCAGTAGTCTGGTTGTTCACACCAGCAGTAGAGCAGTAGCCTGGTTGTTCATACCAGCAGTAGAGCAGTAGCCTGGTTGTTCACACCAGCAGTAGAGCAGTAGTCTGGTTGTTCACACCAGCAGTAGAGCAGTAGTCTGGTTGTTCACACCAGCAGTAGAGCAGTAGTCTGGTTGTTCACACCAGCAGTAGAGCAGTAGCCTGGTTGTTCACATCAGCAGTAGAGCAGTAGTCTGGTTGTTCACACCAGCAGTAGAGCAGTAGCCTGGTTGTTCACACCAGCAGTAGAGCAGTAGTCTGGTTGTTCACACCAGCAGTAGAGCAGTAGCCTGGTTGTTCACACCAGCAGTAGAGCAGTAGTCTGGTTGTTCACACCAGTAGTAGAGCAGTAGTCTGGTTGTTCACACCAGCAGTAGAGCAGTAGCCTGGTTGTTTTGTGTGAGAGAGCTGATCTTTATCATGGGTTAAACATTTTAATTCGATTTAAATCCAACCCCACCCCTCTGTGTGTGTGTGTGTGTGTGTGTGTGTGTGTGTGTGTGTGTGTGTGTGTGTGTGTGTGTGTGTGTGTGTGTGTGTGTGTGTGTGTGTGTGTGTGTGTGTGTGTGTGTGTGTGCGTGTGTGTGTGTGTGCGTGTGTGTGTGTGTGTGTGCGTGTGTGTGTGTGCGTGTGTGTGTGTGTGCGTGCGTGCGTGTCTCCACACACAGAGCAGTAAGTAAAAACATTCTGTGTCTCATAACTTCATTTATTGGACTTCTCTTTTGTTATTCTTTTGTTATAATAAACATACATTTCATTAGAAGTCAAGGCGCTGCAGCATGCGTCACATTTTTCATTGCAGGCAGCCATTATAATAATCACAGTTAATGTGTTTAGAAAAAGCATGTACAGCGAATAATAATAATAATAATAATAATAATAATAATAATAATAATAATAATAATAATAATAATAATAATAATAATAATAATAATAATAATAATAATAATAATAATAATAATAATAATAATAATAATAATAATAATAATAATAATAATAATAATAATAATAATAATAATAATAATAATAATAATAATAATAATAATAATAATAATAATAATAATAATAATAATAATAATAAAGATAATAATAGTTATATACCCATATCCAATTTATAATAAAATAGTAGCTATTCTCCACATTACAATTTACTGTAAATCATTTTGTATTCTCTAATAAACATTCCAATCAGTGGTAAATTCAAAGCACAAAGAGCTCAAATATCTATCGG
>NC_140165.1:319065771-319086847 GCF_963971535.1 Notolepis coatsorum
TAACCTTCTGTAGTGTAGTAGTGAAAGGGTTAACTCCTGTAGCGTGGTAGTGAAAGTGTTAACCCTTTGTAGTGTGGTAGTGACAGGGTTAATCTTCTGTAGTGTGGTAGTGAAAGGTTAACCTCCTGTAGTGTGGTAGTGAAAGGGTTAACCTCCTGTAGTGTGGTAGTGAAAGGGTTAACCCTCCTGTAGTGTGGTAGTGAAAGTGTTAACCCTTTAGTGTGGTAGTGAAAGGGTTAACCTGCTGTAGTGTGGTAGTGAAAGGGTTAACCTCATGTAGTGTGGTAGTGAAAGGTTACCCTTCTGTAGTGTGGTAGTGAAAGGGTTAACCTCCTGTAGTGTAGTGAACGGGTTAACCTCCTGGAGTGTGGTAGTGAAAGGTTAACCTCCTGTAGTGTGGTAGTGAAAGGGTTAACCTTATGCAGCGTGGTAGTGAAAGGGTTAACATTCTGTAGTGTGGTAGTGAAAGGTTAACCTTCCGTGTTGTGTTAGTGAAAGGGTTAACATTCTGTAGTGTGGTAGTGAAAGGGTTAACCTTCTGTAGTGTGGTAGTGAAAGGGTTAACCTTCTGTAGTGTGGTAGTGAAAGGGTATCTCAAGCTCTGCCCACATCCTGTTCCTCCAATCACAACTGTTCTCTTCGACCGTTGGGGGGAGGGTGGGGCTTGAGATGAGGTCAATTACATCCCAAGGTCCTGTGCCAAGGCATCATAATACATCACAGCGTATAGTTGCGTAGGAGACCATTGATTTCTCATTGGAAACACACAATGGGTAACATTCAAGCTCACAGATTGAAAGGGCTCAATGACCCACGACACATTGTAATGTTGTTGTTCTTTAGCCTCCTATATTGACGGCTCACATCATACAGACGTTAGCTTCTCACGGGTGGGTTTGGGTTGAAAGACTCTGCAGTGATTATGATGCGGCTTAAACAACTGTTTCTCTGCTTATCGATTTGAAGAAAAAAAAATAGATCAGATCAATTGGTTCAGCAGAGGAAACCAATAAATGCTTTTCATGCAGCGACCTGTATTACTCATGGTTAGGCATGTCTTGTGTGGGTGTGTGTGTGTGCGCGCGTGTGTGTGTGTGTGTGTGTGTGTGTGTGTGTGTGTGTGTGTGTGTGTGTGTGTGTGTGTGTGTGTGTGTGTGTGTGTGTGTGTGTGTGTGTGTGAGTGTGTGTGTGTCATCTTTGACAGAGGATGTTAGTCGAACCTACACCGGGAGCCCTGCCAGTTTAGACCGGACTAGATTCGACCTCCTGACAGTTGTTGATGTTAGCAAACACCGCAACAAATCCAACAGGGAGTCTATAGTCAAAGCCTGTTCTCCAGGACTTCCACCAAAACCATCCATATGGAACCAGTCATTATCAAATGGACCTAACAATGGTGTTTCCAATAGAATCAAATAATAAACTAAGAACCTTAATTAAAGGTTCAACTTCAAATAGTTTTGGATTTACAGAATATAGCAGCATTTCCCCCAAAGGAGGAACCAAAAGCCATCTTTTTTCTTGTGTTTTACACTGAACAGATTATGTTGTGGGTTCAAAACACACTTTTTAAAGGTACTTAAAAAGTTTTTTACACTTTTACATTAGGCCAGAACTTATAGTCCTGTGAAAGTAGTCCTTTCTAAGTATAACTGCAGCATTAGACAGCTTTCTGACAGCCTCCTCCTCTGATCCCTGCTCTCCTCCTCTGATCCCCGCTCCCCTCCTCTGATCCCCGCTCCCCTCCTCTGATCCCGCTCTCCCGCTGTGTCCTCGTTTCAGGATAAGTGCACTCACCCAGAAGACGTGAGGCTCTGCGCCGTGATCGTCAAATCCAACGGGAGTTGTCCCGTCAACAAGAAAAAGGTGGTGCGTTGTCAAAAGATTATTTGCCGTTAGATCTTTTTCTCTCTTAAAAAGGTAAACGGGTGAAAAGGAGGGATTTGTTTTCCCTCTAAAGGAGTTAGCGATGCGTCGTCCTCAGAAGACATGATTTGAAAACGTTCTCCTGCTATAAACACAACAGACCCAGAATGAGTGGTAATGATGATGATGGTGATGATGCCCATGTCTCCCTCACTTTAACACTAGCACAGCCATGGAAAATTACACTAATTCCCGCCCGGGAACGGGTCAGATGAACCTGGGAGGGAGAGAAGGGAGGGAGGGGTCAATGAGGGAGGGAGGGAGGGAGAAGGAGAAAGGGAGGAAGGGAGAGAGAGAGAGAGAGGGAGAGAGGGAGGGAGAGAGAGGGAGGGAGAGGGAGGGAGAAGGAGAGAGGGAGGTAGAGAGAGGGAGGGAGGGAGAGAAAGGGAGGGGGGAGAGAAAGGGAGAGAGAGAAAGGGAGGGAGGGAGAGAGAGTGAAAGGGAGGGAGGGTCAAGGAGGGAGGGAGGTGGCCGCTCAGCAGAAATAGCTGAATTAACGTTCTTTAATTCCATTTTCCTGAAGTCATTTTGAAATGTCAGAAACCGTGCTGCAGATAAAACAGGGTACTTTTAGGAAAAAGTCATTGAGTGACAGAGAGCTGGAGCTCGACCGACGAGTGACGAGGATACATTTATTGAAAATGCCTAGTAGGGGTCATGTGTGACCCCTTGTCGGCTGTGCTATAGTGTTAAATGTCTCCGTGTTTATCTCAAACCTCCTATCCTCAGATCTTCATCAAGGAAGTAGCCGACGAAGCCGATGATGGTCTGGAGCTGGACGAGCTGAACCACGGCGGCAGCCAGAAACAGACGCAGCATCAGCACCAGTCTGCCGTCTGCGTCGTCCCGGCGACCAGCCCCCCTCCTGCCGCCAGCGCCTCCTGCCCACCAAGGTCGTCAACGGCAGCCCCACCTCCGCGCCCCCCACCCCACCTTCGCGCCCCCCACCCCCACCTCCGCCGCGCCCCCACCCCCACCCCGCCCGAGGAGGCGGCGGCGCGTCTAAAGGCGGAGAACGGAGACCCAACCGCCAAAGACCCCCCCGCCGCCCCCCGGCGGACGCGGACGCGGCACCCGTCGTGACCAGAGCCTTCCAGACGCAGGCCTTAGTAGCCAACGGGAAGACCCAGACGTCCCTGAAGACGCTGAGCAAACGGAAGATCTCCCAGCAGAAGGAGAAGAAGGCCACCCAGATGCTGGCCATCGTCTTAGGTTAGTTAGCGTGGTTCTTTTATTTTTTTTTTCTCGTCGGATTCGTTGGACGTCGTGGGTCTAGGGCTGCAACGATTAGTCGACATAATCGACGACGTCGTATCATAAAAACTCGTCGACGCAGACTTTTTGCGTCGATTAGTCGTTACATTTTTTTTATTAATTTATTCAATTATAAAAAAATTATAATTTTTATTTTTTTCACTACCTATCTTTGTGAAAGTGGCTTCTCAGCTCTGGTCCAGCCAGCTGAAGACTTCTTAGCTTAACATAACAGACCGACAGTACGTTTTGGGGAACTAATGGGATAACTGGGGTTGCAACAAAAGTGCAACTAGGGCTAAAAACACAATGAAATAAAATAATAATAAATAATAATAATAATAATAATAATAATAATAATAATAATAATAATAATAATAATAATAATAATAATAATAATAATAATAATAATAATAATAATAATAATAATAATAATAATATAATAATAATAATAATAATAATAATAATAATAATAATAATAATAATAATATAATAAAATATATCCTTCTTAGCAGACTTCTTAGCTTAACATCCCAGGGAACTAATGGGATAACTGGGGATGTTGTTTGGTCCTGACAAGAGTCTCAAAGCAACTCTGAGGTCGTGCTCAATGTCCAATCTGTTCCTCTGCTTTGTCTTCAGCTGGACAGAGCTGAGAAGCCACTTTCACAAAGATAGGTAGTGCAAAAAAATATAATAATAATAATAATAATTTTAAAAAAATTATAATTTTATTTTTTATATAATTGTTTTTAGATTAGTCGACTAATCGAGAGATTAGTCGACTACCAAAATAATCGTTAGTTGCAGCCCTACGTGGGTCACTGCGCGTCGATCGACCGCTGTGAAGGTTTCGGTGGCAGGTGTTAGATTTCAAAAGCTGCGACTTTACATTGAGACGGTGCAGTGAGTTGCGTAGGGTTTAGGGTTATAGGGGAGAATAGACTAGGTAGAATGCTTGTTTACTGTGGGGATATTGTCATACAATGGCGGGGGAAAGTGGCACTGCAAGTTGGAGAGTTGGAGTATGAATACAACCCTGGATCAGAAGATAATCAAGGCGTGTGGTGAAAATCTCCTTCATAGCTCATAAACGTATACATTTATCTAGAGATATCTTCACACGCATGTTATTAACTATGGGGATTGTGGCTGCAATACTGAATGACTCATTTCAAGAGGGAGGTTTCTAACCCTAGAAACTGCAGGAAAGGCACAATGCACATACTATTATTTAACATGTTCTCAGTGTTGAGACAACCCCTCACTCTGTAGAAACAATGCAACACAGTTGCAGGACAACCCTTCATTCTGTAGAAACAATGCAACACACAGGACAAGTTCATTTTCACCTTTTAACCTGCCCTAGTCCTGTTTTCTGAAAATCTGATTAAAAATACATACCTAAGTAAATGGAAGAATACTCCACTTCTACACGGTGGTGTAGTGGTTAACACTGTCGCCTCACAGCAAGAAGGTCCAGGGTTCGATTTCCGCTTGGGGACCAGGTTTCCATGATGCCAGTTACCCAGGTGGGGTATCTCCCACGCCTTTCTGTGTGGAGTTTGCATGTTCTCCCCGTGCTCGCAAGGGTTCCCCCCCCGATAAGATAAACCCAATGGAAAAACATGCACAACAATGGATCGCTAACGCTGTGGCGTCCTTGACGAAGACGGACAGGAGCACTTGGATTGGTCCCCTGGCGCGGCTCACGTTGACGCCTGTCTGCTCCCGGCTGCCCTTGGGGGGGAAGGATGACGGGATGGGTTAATCGCAGATACGAATTGCATGCATGCATCGCATGTGTGCCGATTGATGACCTCTCTCTCTCTCTCTCTATTTGCATGTTCTTGGTATCTAGGGACATCTATGGATCTCAGGGAATGTATTATTGTGTCTGTTAGGCTACTAGGCTTGAGTCAATTGTGATGAAACAAAGGATAATATAAATTGTGATTTTCTTTGCATCTTTGACAGTGAATAACACCATGCTAAAAATGACCAGACATGAAAAACTGAGCTTGTTCAGCACCGGCCTTGAGATCACGTGTACAAAAAAAATCTAAGCAAATTAATAAAGGAAGATGATTAAACCGAAGGTTTTGTAGATGCAGTACTGAATTCTGCCATCCGGACACATGCAATTTGAAATATTATTATAGAATATAGAATATAGAATAGCATGCCTATAAATTACCTCATTATAGCCAAGTTGCACATATATGGATCGGGCCAAATCTTCTCTTTCCAATGGCAGAGTTCAATCTCCAGGCGTGCAGCAAGAACCGTGAATGAAATCTACTGTAAATACAGTTATTTTCTATTATGGAGACTGGACTGCCATTTTCTGCTCAACGTTCACAGAAAGGTAGAAAAACTAACTGCGTTCTAATTTAATGTTTTACCTCCCCTCCCCCCTCCCTCTCTCCCCCTCTCTCTCTCCCTCTCCCCTCTCTCCCCACCCCTCTCTCCCCCTCCCCCCTCTCTCTCTCCCCCTCCCCCCCTCTCCCCCCCCTCTCTCTCCCCCTCCCCCCTCTCCCCCCGCCCCCTCTCTCCCCCTCCCCCCTCTTTCTCCCCCCTCCCCCCTCTCTTCCCCCCTCTCCTCCCCTCCCCATCTCTTCCCCCCTCTCTCCCCCTCCCCCCTCTCTCTCTCTCTCTCTCCCTAACTGCGTTCTAATTTATTTTTTAACCTTCCCCCCCTCCCTCCTCTCCCCCATCTCCTCCCCACCCCTCTCTCCCCTCCCCCTCTCCCTCTCTCTCCCCTCTCCCCTCCCTCTCCCCCCGCCCCTCTCTCTCCCCTCCCCTCTCTTCCCCCTCTCCCCCTCCCCCCTCCCCCGCCCCTCTCTCTCCCCCTCCCCCCTCTCTTCCCTCTCTCTCTCCCCCTCTCTCCCCCCTCCTCCCCTCCCTCTCTCCCGCCCCCCTCTCTCTCCCTCCCCCCCTCTCCCCCTCTCCCCCTCCCCCCTCTCCCCCCTCTCCCCCCGCCCCCTCTCTCCCCCTCTCTCTCCCCTCTCCCTCCCTCCCCCTCCCCCCCCCTCCCCTCTCCCCCTCCCCCCTCCCTCTCCCCTCTCTCCCCCTCTCCTCCCTCCCCCTCCCCTCTCCCCCGCCCCCTATCTCTCCCCCTCCCCCCTCTCTCTCTCTCCCTCCCCCTCTCTCCCCCCCTCCCCCCCCCTCCCTCTCTCTCAGGTGTCTTCATCATCTGCTGGCTGCCGTTCTTCATCACTCACATCCTGAACACGCACTGCGGTAGCTGCAGGGTCCCGGCGGAGCTGTACAACGCCTTCACCTGGCTGGGCTACGTCAACAGCGCCATCAACCCCATCATCTACACCACCTTCAACGTGGAGTTCCGGAAGGCCTTCATCAAGATCCTGCACTGCTGAGGGTCAGAGGGCAGAGGTCAGAGGTCAGACACTGAGAGGAGGCGGAGAGAGAGAGAGAGAGAGAGAGAGAGAGAGAGAGAGAGAGAGAGAGAGAGCGTCCTCCCGGAGGAAGAAGAACAACAACAACAAACCTCACGCTGTCCACGAGCCACCGGGAGCGCTGCTGGGAGACATGGAGGGACTGGGGATAGACTGGGGACGGACTGGGGACAGACTGGGACAGACTGGGGCCTGAGCCAACGTTCGAACCTTCGTTCGTTACATTGGCATTCGAATTCTAAATCAACATTAGAATTTTTTTTTATTTGTACTTTTTAATATGTTTTTCTATTCATTCTGTTTAAACCAATGGGGTTTTCTTCACAGTTGCAGATAAAGATTAGGCTACACTAATATTATTATAGTATTAAAAGAAACTGATGAGTTATATTCATTAAAGAAAGTTGATTTAATTGATTTAGTTGGGCTGGGGCTTCTCCCTGGGCTGGGTCTGGGGCTGAAAGTTGACTTAATTGACTTAATTAAATAATTTAATCAGATTAATCACTTTATTCAAATTGAGGATTTAGTTTGAGGATATAAAAATGTTAAAAATAAATTAAATTAAATAAAAAAAAACATTTCATTAAAAACGAAGGTTCGAACGTGCGTTCGAAAAACCCTGACGAAGTTCGAATCCCAAAAACAGGCTTCGGGGAAACAGCCTTATGACAGACTAGTGACAGACTGCTGACAGACGGAGGGGACAGACGGACAGACGTCTCTCTTGATGAACTCACGCTCTCCTGAATTATCACTGAATGTAAATCGAGAACTAACGTCTGTATCAACGAGCTATTTCTGGGAGAGATAAAAAACTAATGTAATATTATTGCTCTCAAAAATCATTGTGCTTATCATGTATGGAGCCATATGTGTACAGAACACACACACATACACACGCACACACACACACGCACACACACACAACAGCAAAATACTATTCGTTCTGTGTCCGACTGTCTGTGTCGTGTTTTTGATGACGACATCAGTGTTCATTACAGTATTAAACCCGATAGATATTTGAGCTCTTTGTGCTTTGAATTTACCACTGATTGGAATGTTTATTAGAGAATACAAAATGATTTACAGTAAATTATTATATCATGTGGAGAATAGCTACTATTTTATTATAAATTGGATATGGGTATATAACTATTATTATCTTTATTATTATTATTATTATTATTATTATTATTATTATTATTATTATTATTATTATTATTATTATTATTATTATTATTATTATTATTATTATTATTATTATTATTATTATTATTATTATTATTATTATTATTATTATTATTATTATTATATTATTATTATTATATTATTATTATTATTATTATTATTATTATTATTCGCTGTACATGCTTTTTCTAAACACATTAACTGTGATTATTATAATGGCTGCCTGCAATGAAAAATGTGACGCATGCTGCAGCGCCTTGACTTCTAATGAAATGTATGTTTATTATAACAAAAGAATAACAAAAGAGAAGTCCAATAAATGAAGTTATGAGACACAGAATGTTTTTACTTACTGCTCTGTGTGTGGAGACATGCACGCACGCACGCACACACACACGCACACACACACACACACACGCACACACACACACACACACACACACACACACACACACACGCGCACGCACGCACGCACGCACACACACACACACACAGAGGGGTGGGGTTGGATTTAAATCGAATTAAAATGTCAATAATTACCAAGCTCTTGATTTTTAACCCATGATAAAGATCTCTCACACAAAACAACCAGGCTACTGCTCTACTGCTGGTGTGAACAACCAGGCTACTGCTCTACTGCTGGTGTGAACAACCAGGCTACTGCTCTACTGCTGGTGTGACAAACCAGACTACTGCTCTACTGCTGGTGTGACAACCAGACTACTGCTCTACTGCTGGTGTGAACAACCAGGCTATTGCTCTACTGCTTGGTGTGAACAACCAGGCTACTGCTCTACTGCTGGTGTGAACAACCAGGCTACTTCTCTACTGCTGGTGTGAACAACCAGACTACTGCTCTACTGCTGGTGTGAACAACCAGACTACTGCTCTACTGCTGGTGTGAACAACCAGGTTACTGCTCTACTGCTGGTGTGAACAACCAGACTACTGCTCTACTACTGGTGTGAACAACCAGACTACTGTTCTACTACTGGTGCGAACAACCAGGCTACTGCTCTACTGCTGGTGTGAACAACCAGACTACTGTACCTCCCACCTCTTGCAGAGACAAGTCGCATTTCTTTCCTCTCTCCCTAGGCCTTCAAGGCCGTTCCTACCGCCGCCTCTACTACTCCATGGAGCCCGACGCTGCTATGCCCTGCTTCGTGCCGGTGGCCGGACTATACTCAAATCAACTCTAAATGGATCTAATCAGTGGATTGCATATTTTCTTCAAGAAGCAGAATAAGGCTAACCCTCTCTGCCTATTGGGACATCATAATCGGATTACCAACTTGAAGACGTGGTCATTTTTGGATTATCGAAGCTTTTGGACTGCAATAAGAAGATTTTGGATCTGTTTACCGCGCACAGGATCTACCAAAATGAACTGATAAGACACTTGGACACTTGGACTAATAATGCATTCAGTCATTTGGACGGAGTTGTTAAAACTCACTCCACTCAAATCAATATAGTTATATTCCACTCTATTCAAATCAAATTTAAAGGGACGTGGCTGGGATAAATTGTGCCAGTCAGTCAGCCAAAACAAATTCTTGGACCAAGGTCGAACCGAGAGCTCTGGAGTCGAAGGTCCTCTGGGAGATAAGAGTGGCGAGCGGCGTCCCACACCCCCAATCCCTAGTCCCACCCCCCCCCCCCCCTTCCTCTGCATTGGCGCTGCACTGTTGGCTGCCTCGTGTGAGGGAGACCACCCCCACCCAGGACTTGGCTTGTGCACTCCCCCCCACCTTCCCCCCCCTCCCACTCCCCCCCCCCCCCCCTACAGCCCTGTAACAACCCCAACCCACTCCCCCCTCCTTCCGTAAATGGCGCTGCCTATGACGGCTGCCAGTCTGTTTGCGGTGGTGAATATGCATATGTTTGTCTCAAGGCTCTGTACCATTATTACTATCTAAAATGTAATAATTGTGGAATATTACTGTAATGAGCTGTATGTGTATGATCCAAGCGTCCTATGATCCTCATATGAGCATAACAGAAAAAAGCATTCCATGTGAAGGTATTCTGTATCTTTGCATGTCAACTAATAAAGAAACTTGAACTACTGCTCTACTGCTGGTGTGAACAACCAGGCTACTGCTCTACTGCTGGTGTGAACAACCAGACTACTGCTCTACTGCTGGTGTGAACAACCAGACTACTGCTCTACTGCTGGTGTGAACAACCAGACTACTGCTCTACTGCTGGTGTGAACAACCAGGCTACTGCTCTACTGCTGGTGTGAACAACCAGACTACTGCTCTACTGCTGGTGTGAACAACCAGACTACTGCTCTACTGCTGGTGTGAACAACCAGGCTAGCGCTCTACTGCTGGTGTGAACAACCAGACTACTGCTCTACTGCTGGTGTGAACAACCAGGCTACTGCTCTACTGCTGGTGTGAACAACCAGTCTACTGCTCTACTGCTGGTGTGAACAACCAGACTACTGCTCTACTGCTGGTGTGAACAACCAGTCTACTGCTCTACTGCTGGTGTGAACAACCAGGCTACTGCTCTACTGCTGGTGTGAACAACCAGGCTACTGCTCTACTGCTGGTGTGAACAACCAGACTACTGCTCTACTGCTGGTGTGAACAACCAGACTACTGCTCTACTGCTGGTGTGAACAACCAGTCTACTGCTCTACTGCTGTTGTGAACAACCAGGCTACTGCTCTACTGCTGGTGTGAACAACCAGGCTACTGCTCTACTGCTGGTGTGAACAACCAGACTACTGCTCTACTGCTGGTGTGAACAACCAGACTACTGCTCTACTGCTGGTGTGAACAACCAGACTACTGCTCTACTGCTGGTGTGAACAACCAGACTACTGCTCTACTGCTGGTGTGAACAACCAGACTACTGCTCTACTGCTGGTGTGAACAACCAGGCTACTGCTCTACTGCTGGTGTGAACAACCAGGCTACTGCTCTACTGCTGGTGTGAACAACCAGACGACTGCTCTACTGCTGGTGTGAACAACCAGGCTACTGCTCTACTGCTGGTGTGAACAACCAGACTACTGCTCTACTGCTGGTGTGAACAACCAGACTACTGCTCTACTGCTGGTGTGAACAACCACTGCTCTACCGCTGGTGTGAACAACCAGACTACTGCTCTACTGCTGGTGTGAACAACCAGACTACTGCTCTACTGCTGGTGTGAACAACCAGGCTACTGCTCTACTGCTGGTATGAACAACCAGAATACTGCTCTACTGCTGGTGTGAACAACCAGACTACTGCTCTACTGCTGGTGTGAACAACCAGACTACTGCTCTACTGCTGGTGTGAACAACCAGACTACTGCTCTACTGCTGGTGTGAACAACCAGACTACTGCTCTACTGCTGGTGTGAACAACCAGACGACTGCTCTACTGCTGGTGTGAACAACCAGGCTACTGCTCTACTGCTGGTGTGAACAACCAGACTACTGCTCTACTGCTGGTGTGAACAACCAGACTACTGCTCTACTGCTGGTGTGAACAACCACTGCTCTACCGCTGGTGTGAACAACCAGACTACTGCTCTACTGCTGGTGTGAACAACCAGACTACTGCTCTACTGCTGGTGTGAACAACCAGGCTACTGCTCTACTGCTGGTATGAACAACCAGAATACTGCTCTACTGCTGGTGTGAACAACCAGACTACTGCTCTACTGCTGGTGTGAACAACCAGACTACTGCTCTACTGCTGGTGTGAACAACCAGACTACTGCTCTACTGCTGGTGTGAACAACCAGACTACTGCTCTACTGCTGGTGTGAACAACCAGTCTGGCTAGTGGAGACAAGGCCACAGCATGGCTAAACCCTGGCTAGTGGAGACGAGGCCACAGCACGGCTAAACCCTGGCTAGTGGAGACGAGGCCACAGCATGGCTAAACCCTGGCTTGTGGAGACAAGGCCACAGCACGGCTAAACCCTGGCTAGTGGAGACGAGGCCACAGCACGGCTAAACCCTGGCTAGTGGAGACGAGGCCACTGAATCAAATCAAATCCAATTTATTTCTAAGGCCCGACAACACAGGTTAATGTCCCCATGGGCCGGACACATCTTCTTTAAACAAGTCAAGAAGAAACATCCCAATAAATCAAGAACAAAACAAAAACATCTTGAAGTCCAAAACATTTTAAATAAATAAAATAAATGAATGCAACACTTCCAGACTCACTAAAAACGAGCAATAGGAAAAAAATGCACCACAGGCAGTGTCGTGGAGAGAAACCTTAGAAGGGCCGTTCAAGGGGGGATCTCCCTTCTTAGATGTCGGTGATAGTAGTGTTGGCTAAACCCTGGCTAGTGGAGACGAGGCCACAGCACGGCTGAACCCTGGCTAGTGGAGACGAGGCCACAGCACGGCTGAACCCTGGCTAGTGGAGACGAGGCCACAGCACGGCTAAACCCTGGCTAGTGGAGACAAGGCCACAGCACGGCTGAACCCTGGCTAGTGGAGACGAGGCCACAGCACGGCTAAACTCTGGCTAGTGGAGACGAGGCACTAAAAGATGGGATAGCTATCAGAGAGATAAAAAGCAAATATACTGTAAATGCAACAGAGACAAATTGGCGCCGGATTCAAATGATATCTTTCATTGAGACACATCAGGGCCACAAGTGTAAATGGATACACACGTGTCACGATCACGTTACTGTCAGCCCACCCAAGAAAAGTGATTTAGCTGGGGAAGATATAATTGGATTCTGAAGATGAAGATGCATTGATATGGCCAGGTGTACATGAAATGTGAATTGTAATGTATCTGGATAATAATCCGGATAAGAGACACATGAAATGACAAAGTGTAAACGGGGCCTATGTGTGTCTTATTTACAGTGTTCATAAAAAATTCACATTTTGAATACTAAGGCCCCTTAACACGTAGGACGACAGCTATAAAGACTACGATATAATTATAAAAATGTTAGAATTGTTATTTTATTTACTG
Organism: Notolepis coatsorum; assembly: GCF_963971535.1. Lineage (NCBI taxonomy): Eukaryota > Metazoa > Chordata > Actinopteri > Aulopiformes > Paralepididae > Notolepis > Notolepis coatsorum. The sequence goes on from NC_140165.1 coordinate 319,078,521, forward strand.
TAAAATGTCCTCTCACCACAACGATGAAACCGCCAAAATGTTTTAGTGTGTATGCTTGGTTATAGTGTTAGTATCAGGGGTGTAAAAAGTACCCAGAAAGTATACTTAAGTGAAAGTATGGGTACCGTCTCAAAATCTTACTCAAGTAAAAGTAAAACAGTATCTTGCTAAAAACACACTTGAGTAAAAGTAAAAAAAAAGTTTCTGCTTTTAAATGTACTTAAGTACTAAAAAGTAAAAGTAAAAACATTTTTTCTGACTGTCTATTCTTCTGATAGCAGGTGTTTAATCAAAGATCCCCGCTTTCTAGTCTTGCACAAGGACCAATCAGCATGGGGTATGGGCGGGTTCATTTTCCATTGATGGGGATTTGATTGGCTGTTTTTAAATAAAGTGCGGCCGAAGGATTAATAACGTTAACGGAGTGGAGTGAAAATAGAACTCTTATCTTATCTTAAGATAGAATAGAGTGAAAATAGAACTCTTGTCTTAAGATAGAATGGGGTGACAATAGAACTCTTATCGTATCTTAATAGAATGGAGTGAAAATAGAACTCTTATCTTAAGATAGAATGGAGTGAAAATAGAACTCTTATCGTATCTTTTAAGATAGAATGGAGTGAAAATAGAACTTGTATCTTATCTTAAGATAGAATGGAGTGAAAATAGAACTCGTATCTTATCTTAAGATAGAATGGAGTGAAAATAGAACTCGTATCTTATCTTAAGATAGAATGGAGTGAAAATAGAACTTGTATCTTATCTTAAGATAGAATGGGGTGAAAATCGAGAGCTAACCAGTTTATTCATATCTGGCAGATTTGAGCGGTTATGATTGTATGGCAGCTCTATGGATCACGCTGTCGGTCGGTCGGTTGGTTGGTTGGTTGGTTGGTTCGGGGGCGACAGTGGCTCAGGAGGTAGAGCACAGTCGTCTGGTAATCGGAAGGTTCCCGGTTCCATTCCGGCTCCTCCCGGGGGGTGGCGTGTCGAAGTGTCCTTGAGCAAGACACTTAACCCCCCTAACTGCTCCCGATGAGCAGGTCGCCACCTCGCACGGTCGCTCTCGCCTCCGCCGTCGGTGTGTGTGGACGTGTGCGTGAACGGGTGAAAGTGAGGAACAAATTGTAAAGCGCTTTGGATAACAGCTGCTGATAACAGGTGTGTGGAGTGAAGTTGTGGAATAATTTACCCGATTACATCAAACTGAGTAAACATGTGGCACAATTTAAAAAGCAGTTTAAAAAAATACACATTAGAAAAATACAGAAATTAGTAGTGAGGATAAACAAAATGATGTTATATTGTGTATGTAGTGATGTACTATATTCACTGCTGTCAAGTGAATCATGTTTTCTATTGTAAACTTTTAATATAAGTAAAAATAATATTCTATATTGTAATATACTAAATTATGTAAATTCTAGTAATATTAATGGAAGAACAAATACAAATGTAAGGGGGTAGGGATCAATAAGCTAAGCTTCCCTCTACTCCTTTTTTTGGACATGTCTGCCAACCAATTCCTGTTTTTTTTTTGTTCTTTTTTTTTTAAATGTTTCTTTTTTCTTTAAGGATTTTTTTAATTTGTTGTTATGATTGTTTGGTCTGACGGATCAAGACACTGTGAGTTGGTTGAAGAAATAAGAAGAATAACATGTCCAAGAAATAAACTTTTCATTCATTCATTCATTCATTCATTCATTCATTCATTCATTCATTCATTCATTCATTCATTCATTCATTCATTCATTCATTCATTCATTCATTCATTCATATAAATGCACCGTGTCCAGCTCTTTGGGGAGAGCTGTGAGCTCGACACACAGAGAACTCTTAATCCTGCTTTATCAATGACATGATCGCTGGGAGCAAGGTGACAACTAACACACCAACTACACAACTACACACCACCGTGTTGAAGTCAAATCAATCAATGACATGTCAGGCTACACACCAGATAGTCCTCTAAGGAAGAGGTGTACAGATAATAGCGGGAACCCTTACCAGGAGGCAGTCAGTATGGAGACACAGGTTTCACAGAGACACAGAGACTGACCACCAAATAAAGTACTTTATTGATCCCGAGGGAAATTCAGTACCACAGATCGCTCACAATAAACATTTAGGTAGTAAAAAAATAATAATAAGAAATAAGAATACACTGTCAAATATATACCTTCTAGAATATGTATATACATTCTAAAATATACAGTCGTACAGTAAAATGTCCAGTAAAATGTAAAATATACAGGAAGATCCCAGCAACATCTATGCTAAAATCTATATGTTTGTATGTTTTGCAGATGTGTTTGTCAACAACCTCGTTGTGGGGGGGATGGGGTGGGAATGAGGGAGGGGAAGGGGAAATGAAAGGGAAAAAAAGAAAAAAATATGGAAAATGTACAATATTTACAACTGAAATGTTCAATAATTTTTTTCCTGTAATAAAGAAATTAAAAAAAATATATATATACAGGAAGATATACAGGGATGTATACAAAAAAAAACTGCAGTGCAGAGAAAATGGCATTGATATTGTTCCTCTGTGCTCAGTGAGACAGTGAGGTGTGAGTCCACACGACACACAAGCTGAACACGACCGACGGAACACTGATTTACTCTGTGACCTACCTACTACTGTACATACCTTCATTATGGATTCATCTGCTCCCAGTAGGAATACAGAATAGACTTTTAAAATATTCACGGACAAAAGACCCGTCATATTCTGCACCCTTCTTACTGACAGTGATCTATATGTATTTATGTATGTTCCTTCCTTCCTGTTATATATGGATCCTGTCGGACATATCTAATGTTAATCCAAATATTCCAACCCTATGGGAGGATATTCTATGCCGACTCCCTGGATGAACACCGGTCATATAATACTGTGGAAATATGTCAGAGAGAGGCTCTTTCTCATAGTGAGAGGTCTATAGTGAGAGGTCTATAGTGAGATGTCTATAGTGAGAGGTCTATAGTGAGAGGTCTATAGTGAGAGAGTCTATAGTGAGAGGTCTATAGTGAGAGGTCTATAGTGAGAGAGTATAGTGAGAGGTATATAGGGAGAGTCTAGAGTGAGAGAGTCTATAGTGAGAGGTCTATAGTGAGATAGTCTATAGTGAGAGGTCTTTAGTGAGAGAGTCTATAGTGAGAGAGTCTATAGTGAGAGAGTCTATAGTGAGAGAGTCTATAGTGAGAGAGGTCTATAGTGAGAGAGTCTATAGAGAGAGGTCTATAGTGAGAGTCTATAGTGAGAGAGTCTATAGTGAGAGAGTCTATAGTGAGAGGTCCATAGTGAGAGGTCTATAGTGAGAGGTCTATAGAGAGAGGTCTATAGTGAGAGAGTCTATAGTGAGAGGTCTATAGTGAGAGAGTCTATAGTGAGAGGTCTATAGTGAGAGAGTCTATAGTGAGAGGTCTATAGTGAGAGAGTCTATAGTGAGAGGTCTATAGTGAGAGAGTCTATAGAGAGAGGTCTATAGTGAGAGGTCTATAGTGAGAGGTCTATAGTGAGAGAGTCTATAGTGAGAGGTCTATAGTGAGAGAGTCTATAGTGAGAGGTCTATAGTGAGAGAGTCTATAGTGAGAGAGTCTATAGTGAGAGGGTCTATAGTGAGAGAGTCTATAGTGAGAGTCTATAGTGAGAGGTCTATAGTGAGAGGTCTATAGTGAGAGGTCTATAGTGAGAGGTCTATAGTGAGAGGTCTATAGTGAGAGGTCTATAGTGAGAGGTCTATAGTAAGAGGTCTAGAGTGAGAGGTCTATAGTGAGAGGTCTATAGTGAGAGGTCTATAGTAAGAGGTCTAGAGTGAGAGGTCTATAGTGAGAGGTCTATAGTGAGAGGTCTATAGAGAGAGTCTATAGTGAGAGGTCTATAATGAGAGAGTCTATAGAGAGAGAGTCTATAGAGAGAGAGTCTATAGTGAGAGGTCTATAGTGAGAGAGTATAGTGAGAGAGTCTATAGTGAGAGGTCTATAGTGAGAGAGTCTATAGAGAAAGTCTATAGTGAGAGGTCTATAGTGAGAGAGTCTATAGTGAGAGAGTCTATAGTGAGAGAGTCTATAGAGAGAGGTCTATAGTGAGAGGTCTATAGTGAGAGGTCTATAGTGAGAGGTCTATAGTGAGAGTCTATAGTAAGAGGTCTATAGTGAGAGTCTATAGTAAGAGGTCTATAGTGAGAGGTCTATAGTGAGAGGTCTATATGTATTTATGTATGTTCCTTCCTTCCTGTTATATATGGATCCTGTCGGACATATCTAATGTTAATCCAAATATTCCAACCCTATGGGAGGATATTCTATGCCGACTCCCTGGATGAACACCGGTCATATAATACTGTGGAAATATGTCAGAGAGAGGCTCTTTCTCATAGTGAGAGGTCTATAGTGAGAGGTCTATAGTGAGATGTCTATAGTGAGAGGTCTATAGTGAGAGGTCTATAGTGAGAGAGTCTATAGTGAGAGGTCTATAGTGAGAGGTCTATAGTGAGAGGTCTATAGAGAGAGTCTATAGTGAGAGGTCTATAATGAGAGAGTCTATAGAGAGAGAGTCTATAGAGAGAGAGTCTATAGTGAGAGGTCTATAGTGAGAGAGTATAGTGAGAGAGTCTATAGTGAGAGGTCTATAGTGAGAGAGTCTATAGAGAAAGTCTATAGTGAGAGGTCTATAGTGAGAGAGTCTATAGTGAGAGAGTCTATAGTGAGAGAGTCTATAGAGAGAGGTCTATAGTGAGAGGTCTATAGTGAGAGGTCTATAGTGAGAGGTCTATAGTGAGAGTCTATAGTAAGAGGTCTATAGTGAGAGTCTATAGTAAGAGGTCTATAGTGAGAGGTCTATAGTGAGAGGTCTATATGTATTTATGTATGTTCCTTCCTTCCTGTTATATATGGATCCTGTCGGACATATCTAATGTTAATCCAAATATTCCAACCCTATGGGAGGATATTCTATGCCGACTCCCTGGATGAACACCGGTCATATAATACTGTGGAAATATGTCAGAGAGAGGCTCTTTCTCATAGTGAGAGGTCTATAGTGAGAGGTCTATAGTGAGATGTCTATAGTGAGAGGTCTATAGTGAGAGGTCTATAGTGAGAGAGTCTATAGTGAGAGGTCTATAGTGAGAGGTCTATAGTGAGAGAGTATAGTGAGAGGTATATAGGGAGAGTCTAGAGTGAGAGAGTCTATAGTGAGAGGTCTATAGTGAGATAGTCTATAGTGAGAGGTCTTTAGTGAGAGAGTCTATAGTGAGAGAGTCTATAGTGAGAGAGTCTATAGTGAGAGAGTCTATAGTGAGAGAGGTCTATAGTGAGAGAGTCTATAGAGAGAGGTCTATAGTGAGAGTCTATAGTGAGAGAGTCTATAGTGAGAGAGTCTATAGTGAGAGGTCCATAGTGAGAGGTCTATAGTGAGAGGTCTATAGTGAGATGTCTATAGTGAGAGGTCTATAGTGAGAGTCTATAGTGAGAGTCTATAGTGAGAGTCTATAGTGAGAGGTCTATAGTGAGAGAGTCTATAGTGAGAGGTCTATAGTGAGAGGTCTATAGTGAGAGGTCTATAGTGAGAGGTCTATAGAGAGAGGTCTATAGTGAGAGAGTCTATAGTGAGAGGTCTATAGTGAGAGAGTCTATAGTGAGAGGTCTATAGTGAGAGAGTCTATAGTGAGAGGTCTATAGTGAGAGAGTCTATAGTGAGAGGTCTATAGTGAGAGAGTCTATAGAGAGAGGTCTATAGTGAGAGGTCTATAGTGAGAGGTCTATAGTGAGAGAGTCTATAGTGAGAGGTCTATAGTGAGAGAGTCTATAGTGAGAGGTCTATAGTGAGAGAGTCTATAGTGAGAGAGTCTATAGTGAGAGAGTCTATAGTGAGAGTCTATAGTGAGAGGTCTATAGTGAGAGGTCTATAGTGAGAGGTCTATAGTGAGAGGTCTATAGTGAGAGGTCTATAGTGAGAGGTCTATAGTGAGAGGTCTATAGTAAGAGGTCTAGAGTGAGAGGTCTATAGTGAGAGGTCTATAGTGAGAGGTCTATAGTAAGAGGTCTAGAGTGAGAGGTCTATAGTGAGAGGTCTATAGTGAGAGGTCTATAGAGAGAGTCTATAGTGAGAGGTCTATAATGAGAGAGTCTATAGAGAGAGAGTCTATAGAGAGAGAGTCTATAGTGAGAGGTCTATAGTGAGAGAGTATAGTGAGAGAGTCTATAGTGAGAGGTCTATAGTGAGAGAGTCTATAGAGAAAGTCTATAGTGAGAGGTCTATAGTGAGAGAGTCTATAGTGAGAGAGTCTATAGTGAGAGAGTCTATAGAGAGAGGTCTATAGTGAGAGGTCTATAGTGAGAGGTCTATAGTGAGAGGTCTATAGTGAGAGTCTATAGTAAGAGGTCTATAGTGAGAGTCTATAGTAAGAGGTCTATAGTGAGAGGTCTATAGTGAGAGGTCTATAGAGAGAGGTCTATAGTGAGAGGTCTATAGTGAGAGAGTCTATAGTGAGAGGTCTATAGTGAGAGAGTCTATAGAGAGAGGTCTATAGTGAGAGAGTCTATAGTGAGAGGTCTATAGTGAGAGGTCTATAGAGAGAGGTCTATAGAGAGAGAGTCTATAGTGAGAGGTCTATAGTGAGAGGTCTATAGTGAGAGAGTCTATAGTGAGAGGTCTATAGTGAGGGTCTATAGTGAGAGAGTCTATAGTGAGAGGTCTATAGTGAGAGGTCTATAGTGAGAGATCTATAGTGAGAGGTCTATAGTGAGAGGTCTATAGTGAGAGAGTCTATAGTGAGAGTCTATAGTAAGAGTCTATAGTAAGAGGTCTAGAGTGAGAGGTCTATAGTGAGAGGTCTATAGTGAGAGGTCTATAGTGAGAGAGTCTATAGTGAGAGAGTCTAGAGTGAGAGGTCTATAGTGAGAGAGTCTATAGTGAGAGGTCTATAGTGAGAGGTCTATAGAGAGAGAGTCTATAGTGAGAGAGTCTATAGAGAGATAGTCTATAGTGAGAGAGTCTATAGTGAGAGTCTATAGTGAGAGAGTCTATAGAGAGGTCTATAGTGAGAGGTCTATAGTGAGAGGTCTATAGTGAGATAGTCTATAGTGAGAGAGTCTATAGTGAGAGGTCTAGAGTGAGAGATATTCCACTCTAAAGATTCTGAGAGAGGCTCAATCAGAGAACCTCAGAGAGATGTATTTTTAGCGGTTGACCCTGTAGACTAATCACTAAATAACCACTAACCCTTGTAGACTAATCACTAAATAACCACTAACCCTTGTAGACTAATCACTAAATAACCACTAACCCTTGTAGACTAATCACTAAATAGCCACTAAACCTTGTAGACTAATCACTAAATAACCACTAAACCTTGTAGACTAATCACTAAATAACCACTAACCCTTGTAGACTAATCACGTAAATAACCACAACTAGGGATGCTCGATATTGGCTTTTTTACCGATACCGATATTCCGATATTGTCCAACTCTTAATTTCCGATACCGATATCAACCGATATCAACCGATACCGATATATGCCGGGTTTCCCCCCCAAAAAACTGAATAATTTCAGGTAACTAATCATTTCACTGGATATATATATAACAAATATTGTTATTGTTTTTTTTCTTTTTTTAACCGATACCGATATTTTCCGATATCACATTTTACTGCCGATATCGGCCGATAATATCGGTCGGCCGATAATATCGGACATCCCTACCACTAACCCTTGTAGACTATTCACTAAATAACGACTAAACCTTGTAGACGAATCACTAAATAACCACTAACCCTTGTAGACGAATCACTAAATAACCACTAACCCTTGTAGACTAATCACTAAATAACCACTAACCCTTGTAGACGAATCACTAAATAACCATTAACCCTTGTAGACGAATCACTAAATAACCATTAACCCTTGTAGACGAATCACTAAATAACCATTAACCCTTGTAGACGAATCACTAAATAACCACTAAACCTTGTAGACGAATCACTAAATAACCACTAACCCTTGTAGACTAATCACTAAATAACCACTAACCCTTGTAGACTAATCACTAAATAACCACTAACCCTTGTGCTCATTCCAACGAAATTCCCTTTGAGCTTCTCTGATTGGTTAGAAGTCTTGACTCGTTGTCAAGGACCACCCGTTGTCAAGGACCACAGGACCACCCGTTGTCAAGGACCACCTGTTAACACCCGGCACCAAGAGTGCCCCTCTGCTCCGCTCAGTTGCCCCTCTGGTGTGACCTCTGGTGTGACCTCTGGTGTGACCTCTGGTGTGACCTCTGGTGTGACCTCGGGGCAACGAGACGCTCACATGTTT
>NC_140165.1:319087047-319114524 GCF_963971535.1 Notolepis coatsorum
AACATAACATAAATTTAGACACACAAGCATTAACAGTAAATATCCTAAGTAAATCACAGGATTATACATTTCAAATCAATATAAATGTAGTTTACGAGATATATACCTAATACTTGCAATCCAATCCAATACATTATGCTCCTGCTCGCTCACCCCCCCCGGACCAGCACTTGGATAATCCATCCATTTTCATTTGTTTCTAACCAGAGAACTACAATTCATATGCTAGCTTTAATTCTCTCCACCACTTCTAACCAAATTGCAATGTTAGTTTCACTGACACCTAACATTCTTGCTGTAGATATTCTAGATAAATCACATCGAGATAGGTAAGAACCCAAACTTCCGGACATTTATTTCCGGTTGAATCCATCGTGAAGCTATCAGCTTTTTAGCAGCTGTAATACCGGATAAAACTAGTCTCTTTAGCTGTATAGGTACTGCATACTGAGAAACATCATTCAACAACAATACAGAGGGATGTACAGGTATGTTCAGAAATAAGAATTCTGATAATTGCAGGGTCACTTCTTCCCAGAATTCTTAACAGGTGGGGAATCACAATACATGTGCATAAATGTACCCTCATCCCCATTTGTACATAAGGAACATATAGAATCTGTCTAAGTCCCATTCTGTTCAATCTTATAGGAGTCGGGTAGTCCTGCCACTAGCTGGTAGACTGTTAACGTTTATAATTTATATACAAACTAACTCTATATACTCCTGTATACTCCTTCTATCCTACTGTATACTACTCTATACCACTACATCATACTATACTACCGTATTACTATTATACTCCTCTATCTATACTACTATATCCCTATACTACTATGCTACAATATATACCTCTATACTACTCTATACCCCTCTATACTCTATTTTTGTTATATGTTTTTGTCAATAAATCAAATCAAATAAAAAATACTCTATTCTCATCTATACTACTCTATACTACTATTCTATATTGCTCTATAATTTTCTATACACATCTATACTCTGTACTGCTATACTACTCTATACACATCTATACTCTGTACTGCTATACTACTCTATACACCTCTATACTCTGTACCACTCTGTACTGTATGCAGTCTCAGTTGGTCCGTGTCTAAAGGACGGGTTGTGACGCGGTGTGTCTTCCAGGACCATCGTGCCGTGGAAGGTGTTCCGCCAGTCTCTCCACGAGTGTCACCCCATCAGCTCGGGCCTGGAGGCCATGGCCCTCAAGTCCACCATAGACCTCACCTGCAACGACTACATCTCCGTCTTCGAGTTCGACATCTTCACGCGGCTATTCCAGGTAAAGACGCACAGCGTTTGCTGCATTAGTTCACCTGAGACTAGTTTAAAACCTCATAGCGTGCACTGGCACGTACCGTATACGTGCGGTTTTTTTGTCCTTGCACGCAAGTCACGGCACTTTGCGAGCGCCTAGCGCCTCGGTGCTGCATTTTTCGCCGAACGTATAATATACCGTTCGAAAGATCTATTTGTTGCCGTTCGAACGCCACCTCACTCGACCAATTCCGTGCCTCGGCTCACGAGTTACATGACGATATGTCAGGCGAGCGTCTTTTGTTATGAGCCGCGTGTCAGATGACCACCCCCCGGACCTGCCAATCATCCGCTGATGGTGAAAATGATTGGTCAGCGTTGTCGCCAACAAGTGTACGTTTCCAACGATACCCCACGTGGGGGGGGGGGGGTGCGAATAGGGGAACTAGGTGTGAAAGTTGACGAGCGAAAACCAGAAGTGATTCAGACTTCAGAACACACAGCGGTGGTTGAGGAAATGGATTTTTGGAAAGCTTTTTCTTTTGTCGTCGGTTTTACTCTGACGTCTCTCAAAGACCCATTTCTGAACGTATTTTTATAGAATCTTTACCTGTACTACATAAGACTTCAGGCTATGGAACCGCAGTGTTTTCCAGCTCATACCTCTATGCTGGAATATTGGAATATGGAATCTTGCAACCATTACAGAAAAATTTGAGTAAATCAAATCAAATTTATTTGTAAGGCCCGACAACACACGTTAATGTCCCCATGGGCCGTACACTTCTTCTTTAAACAAGTCAAGAAGAAACCTCACAATAAGTCAAGAACAAAACTAGAACACCATAAGGTCCAACATTTTTTAAATAACAAAATAAATAAATGCAACACTCCCAGACATACCCCACGCGAAGGTAAGGAACAACTCACTAAAACCTAGCAATAGGAGGGGGTTAGAGAGTTCCCATGTTTGTAGTGGGCGGAGATGGAGCAATAAATACATGTAGTGAGCATATGCATACATGGTGACAGTAGAATCATAGTATATACGAAAATTGTGAAATAGAGTAATAGATAGAACTACTGCAGGCGTATGGATACAGGATGCGATACAAGACAATAGCTCAGGGCCGTATGCCCCGTGGGGGCAGGAGAAGCCACTCAGAAGGTTCAGCACTGCAGGCCAGACAGAAGACGGTATGAAGCTGTTCCATGGGACCGGTTGAGACGGAGACAGAGGTTAAAAGGTTCTCCCATGTCTGCAGAAAAGCAAACAAGGGAGCAAATAGACATCCTAACTAAACTAGACAGATTAATCTAAGGGGCAGTCCCCGACCAGGTGAGATCAGGGTAGGTTGAAGGAGAGAGAGAAAAGATGGGTCTTAAGCAGGGATTTAAAAGCTTCGACAGAGCAGGCGCCCCTGACGACGGCAGGTAATTTGTTCCACAGGTAGGGAGCGCGGTAGACAAAGGCTCTGTGGCCGGCGGATTTCATTTTAACCCTAGGAATCGATAGAAGCCCCGCATTTTGTGAGTGCAGAGCACGAGCGAGCGAGTATCGAGAGATGAGATCGGATAGATAGAGCGGTGCAAGCCCATTAAAAATGTTGTAGGTGAGGAGTAGCACTTTAAAGTCAGATCAGGCTTGAATAGGAAGCCAGTGTAGGGTGGACAAAACTGGTGTGATGTGATCAAATTTTCTAGTTTTAGTTAGTATCCGTGCAGCCGCATTTTGCACGAGTTTAAGATTTTTGAAGCTTGAATTAAGTATGCCTGAAAAAAGTGCAGACGTGATGAGACAAAAGCATGAATTAGGGTTTCAGCATCAGCCAGAGTTAAAATGGGGCGATTTTTTTTGATATTACGAAGATGGAAGAAGGCAATTTTGGTGAAAGTTTTTATATGTGCATTAAATGAGAGGGAGGAATACAAAATTACTCCGAGGTTTTTTATGGTGGAGCTCTGGGATACATGACAGGTATCAAAGTTGAGGGAGATGTCCTGAAACAGGCCTCTGTGGTTTGGGGGGACAACAATTAACATCTCAGTTTTATCTGCATTAAGGAGTAGAACGTTTTGCGACATCCACTTTTTGACGGCAAGCAGGCAAGCCTCAAGATTTTTTAATTGGGAGGAATCATTTGGCTTAATAGGTATATATAATTGGGTGTCATCAGCGTAAAAATGAAAGTTTATGCCAAATTTGCGTATGATATTGCCGAGGGGTAGTATGTAAATCGAAAATAGCAAAGGGCCCAGGACAGAGCCTTGTGGGACCCCGCATTGCACTGGGAGGGTCTCGGATGTTAAATCATTATAGACCATGCAGTGTGTTCTATCAGTTAAATAAGATTTAAACCAAGCAAGTGCGTGACCCCGAATGCCAACATGATTCTCAAGCCGACCTAGAAGAATCGAATGATCGATAGTATCAAAGGCTGCATTGAGATCAAGCAATAAGAGCACAGAAGTTAGGTTTGAGTCAAGAGAGAGCAGTAAGTAATTTGTGACTTTGGTAACCGCTGTGCAAGGCTCTAAAGCCAGATTGAAAAGATTCATTAAGATTATTGTTTGATAGATGGTCAGTAAGTTGCGTTGCGACAATCCGTTCTAATATTTTGGATAGGAACGGAAGATTGGAGATGGGTCTATAATTTTTTAAGATTAGAGGGTCGAGGTTCGGTTTTTTAAGTAGTGGTTTAATGACGGCTGATTTAAAGGCCAGGGGCACCATGCCAGTAGACAAGGAGGTATTGAAGATATTGAGTAGGGCAGGGCTTAGAGTTGGGAAGAGTTTTTTGATGAGAGTTGCTGGAAGAGGGTCAAACAGACAGGTTGAGGGTTTAGCCGCGCCAACCAATTTAGAGAGGGCACTAAGTGAGACGTTTTCAAGGCAGCATAGCGTATGGCTGGATTCAAAGTCAGGGGGAAAGCCCATCAGAGGTTGGGAGGGACTCTGATTGTTGAGTAAGCCAACAATTTAATCTCTTATGAGATACATTTTCTTGGTAAAGAATTTAAGGAATTCGTTAGCCGAGAACGCATGGTTTAGGGCACTTGGTTGTTTCTGAGTAAGTTTTGCAACTGTGTTAAACAAAAACTTTTGAGTTGTTTTCGTTAATGAGCCTGGAAAAATACGAGGTTTTGGCAAGTGAGAGTGCCTTTATTGTAGTTACGTAAACTATAATTCCAGGCAAGGGCGGAATACTTAGAGTTTGGTCGAACGCCATTTATGTTCAAGTTTGCGACATGCCTTTTTAAAGGAGCGAGTTTCCTCCGTAAACCAGGGAGTTTGTTTTTGCGGAGCACGTTTCATTTTAGGCTTAACACATCCAGCGCCAAAAACGCTGTCCAGCGTTATTGGCTGCCATGCGTTGACCGCCAGGATCGCTGTACAGCGTTTTTGAGATCAATATTTCATTTTTTCGCCATGGCATTCATAATTCATATACCCACCCCCGGTCCTGCAGCTGGACCTTAGATGTGACTGCAACGACGGCTCAATACCGCCGCCTGGTGGATGGTCGGGCGAGTTACACTCGCAGACAGGATGTGCCCGATGTGCATCGATGAAAACCATCCGGCAGTCACATCTCGTTACGGGACTCCCAACAGACACTATGTACATAATGGATCGCTTTCTAAACTTAATAATCGATGTGATTTCGGCGTTTATTGCGCCATACAAACCGGAAATGGACCTAGGCGATCGGTGTCGTATAATTGGGATCTTTCACCGCCAGTCTCATCGGCCCACGGTAAGAGGAATATAATGTTATTTTCAACCCGATTGTGCATTTCCTTGTTTGCAAACCATCTGATCAATATATCCACCCAACCTACATAAAGCAGTAAAACTGATGATCGGGGAATTATAAACGACCCCCCCCTTTCCTCCACGCATGATGAGGCATAATGTATACCGATCATATACATTTGAGTTTTTTGGTGTACCGTGTATGAGGGGGAAACGGCAATCGATAATCTATATAATGCGTTTGGGCCTATAACTAGCGTTTTTGGAATTACAGCAGAAAAGATTAAAAACATACTTATATTCTAGAAGGTATTAACACAACAATGTATGAATGAAAAAGTTCCCACATCCTGAACGATAGATAATCGATGTTGAATGGGCCATAGTAATGTCAATATAGCAATAACATTTAAAAAGTTATAGCCCTGCAAAGAAGGTAAACATCTCAGGTTTACAGCGCTGGCAGAGAGGGGCATGAGATGGGCAATACCCCCGGCGGGCAATGTGTTAAGGCAGTGGTTCCCAAACTGTGGTGCGCGCACCCCTTGTGGTGCGCGAGCGCCCTCTAGGTGGTGCATGACATGAAAAGGCTAATGGTGGTAAATAATTTTTTTTTTTTTTTTTTTTTTACAATAAAATTTCATAAAAATCTTAGTCAAACCTTTAGTATTATGGATATTAAACATGCTGGCAGAGTACATGCATCCATGTTGTCGTGAACATTTTAATTAAAGAAAGAAATTCCCTATCCATAGTCGCCGTGGGAAGAGATAAAATAAAAAATTAAATAAAATAAATTCCCTACCTACTCATGGCCTTAACTGACAACCAACGGGAACCAAACAATATATTTTTTTTATGCCTAATAAATATAACTAATATACATTATTTCAAATGGGGATTTTCACTGTGTAAATCATGAAATTCAAGAAACGTTTTAATAAAAAACCTACGTTTTAATAATAATAATAAACAATAATGTCTCGGGCGTGTCTGACACAGGTGTGCTTCATCTGTGCACGGAGACCAGCAACAATTTTTTCTAACAGAAACCCATTGGGGGGTGCGTCAGCTAGGTCGGGAGGTGACAGGGGGTGCACGGCCAAAAAAGTTTGGGAACCGCTGTGTTAAGGGGAGCGACAATGTCGAGCGTGCTATGAAGGGCGGCATTAAGTTTGTCTGTAAAGAGATCAAGGGGGCCAGAGTAAGAGAGGAAGGGAGAGAGGGTGTCTGGTAGGCAGTTAACTAGAATTGGGACAGTTGAGGCGTTAATACGACGGCTCATGTAGGATTCTACACTGTCTGGACGAGAAACCGTCAAATCAATTTGAAATTTGATGAGGTAGTGGTCTGAGAGAGCAGGAACATAGGGAGAAACGGTCAAATCTGACACGGTGAGACCGCGGGCTAGGACTAGGTCCAGGGTGTTCCCACCACTGTGAGTGGGTTGGTCAACGATTTGAATGAGACAGACAGAGTCAATGATGTCGGTAAAAGCCTTATTTAGGGGATCTAGAGTTTTGTTGGAATGAATGTTAAAATCACCAACAATTAAAATGTTATCTGAGCGCGTAACAAGCTCGGAGATGAAAGTGGAAAACTCATCTAGGAAGAGGGTGTAAGGGCCTGGGGGGCGGTAAAGGACAGCCATTACAAAGGATAGAGTGGAGGTAGGAATCAGACCGCCACACTTTCTGTTGGGGGGAGAGGGACGCAACAGGAGCACCTCAAACGAGGAAAACTTACAGTTTGCGTCGGATGTAAAGTTGTGCTTAGAGTCGTAAATTAGAGCAACTCTGCCTCCTTTCTTGGAGGTGCGTGCGATATGGGAGCTAATAAGATTAGGGGGTGAAGCCTCGTTTAAGGGCACAAAGTCATTAGGTTTAAGCCATGTTACCAAAAGAGCTTTGGTTGGCAGAGAACGAATGTTGATAAGGCCAACCTTCACGCACTCTGTATATTTCATACCAGCGGCCATCAGGCTCCACAACAGTGGGCAGCGACTAGCAGCCTCCAGGCTCCACAACAGGGGGCAGCGACAGCGACTGCTACCAGACATTGACCTGGGACTTATAGGAACCCAAGGAGGACAACCTACACTACCTTAGGCTTACTGCACCCTATGTGGATACTGTGATACTGTGATACTGTGAATAATGTATATTTCAGTGGATACCGTCATACTGTGAATAATGTATACTCAGTAGATAGTAAATTATAACACTACCTCATCCATACTGCACCTTATGTGACACTGTGAATAATGTGAATATTCCTCAGCTAGTCAGATAGTAAATTATATTGACCATATTGATCTAATTGTTTACACTGCCTGTGTTGTTTTTTACTACCTGTAGTACCCCCCCCCCCCTCCCCCCCATGCTGCTATGATGCCTGAATTTCCCCAAGGGGATCAATAAAGGAATATCTTATCTTATCTTATCTTATCTTATCTTATTTAACAGCGCGATTTTCAGCCATGCGGGTAGGTTTAATCGCAATTAAGTTGGCATGGTTTATCGCACAAGGACGAGCTGGGTAAAGCGGAGCGTAACGAGATATTCTAGTTTTGATTGGATATACCGGGTTAAGGATAGAGATAGAAAGAGAGGAGTCTGGTGGAGGAGGCACCCAGCATGGTTAGGAAAGGTATAGGGATTGGCAGGCTCCATCGGTTTAGCATGACTAGCAGGCTCGCTACGAGTCTGTACCCTGGCATGCGTGTGGGGTGGCTGTCAGCCCCAAGTTCTATGTTTCCGGTCCAGTTCCCTACTCCCACTCACTGCGGATCTCAGAGCCATGTCCATACCCACGGAGAGCAGCCAGGCTCCCCATTCCAGTTGGGATGAAGGCCCATCCCTAGCAAAGAGCTCCGGACGTCTCCAGAAAACATAGACATTCTCTATATATACGGAATCGTATTTAGGCAACAGTAACCCTTCAGCCAGATATGAAGTTCACGGATCCTGCTGTACTTGCCATCCCCATACCGAGGGGAGGGGAAGGGACCAGAGATAATACAGGCTTTCTTAAAAGACTGGACTGTGGAGATCAGGGCCCCAAAGTCCTCCCTCGAGATCTCAGACTGTTGATACTTAATGTCATTGGACCCGGAGTGGATGATGATGGATGATGCCTGAGGATGGTCCTTGATGAGTGAAGGGAACACAAGTTCAACTCAAGTTCAGACCTCTGGTACATTAGCACTAAAAGTGATTTTCCTTTTTTGCAGTCATAACTTCAGGGTCACACACGCACACACACACGCACAGACACAGCAGAGACCCCTGACCCCTGTGATGATAATAATAATAATAATAATAATAATCATCTTTATTTGTAGAGCACCTTTTATGCTAGAATTTAAACTCAAAGTGCTTCACAGCAATAAAAAATTTAGCACAACATTGGAAGAAAATAAAAGTGCAGACATGAAACAGGTATAAAATAGACGGCAGCTAAACAGAGAAAGTGAGACATGGAACATGAAAATCACACCGCTCTGCTGCATTTACAGTAGATTAACTTTTTTTAAATAATCTTAAATTGTTTTTAACACTAAAGTATTTTTGTTTTACACTGTAATGTAATTTTAGCTATCTTAATTGTTATTTTCATTATGCATTGTGTGTACTGACTTTTAATAATTTTGTTTTTGCAATAATAATAGTTTGTCTATGTGTGTGTGTGTGGACCCCAGGAAGACTAGCTGGTTGCTATGGCACCGGCTAATAAAATCAAATCAAATCTCTTCATATCAGGATCTAACATGCCAACAGGCCTCTTTGTCTACGGTTTGATTATCACTGATACACATCCTTTTAGCTTTAGCTTCTGTGATTTATGATCACAGGGACTCGCACCCACCATGGTCTAGTAGTCATTTCCACCCCGAAAATTACTCTCTATTGTTGCATAACAGAGAAATCCCTGTGTGGTGTTTTGACGGCGAGAGAGACTGGAGCTGATGATGAGCTGTTGCTCTGCGGCGAGCGGCTGTTTCAGCCTCACCGTCAATGATTCAGTATATCTCTCCGTTACTGCGATCCCGCTCACATCGCCACGTCCATTCAGCTCCTCTCACACACACACACACACACACACACACACACACACACACACACACACACACACACACACACACACACACACACACACACACACCGTGACTCTCTCTCTCTCTCTCTGCTGTGTCTGTGTGTGTGCGTGTGTGTTCAAGATTCAAGAGTTTATTCATCACATACATACCAGGGCGTACAGTGAAATGCGCCGGTTGGCCATGCCCCCAATAGTAATAGTAATAATAATAAAAAGATAACTAGAATAGACATGGTAAAATGGACATGTTAATAAATCGCTTAAAGGCACTGGATGCTATGTACACTCCTATATATACAATGTGCAGTTTTTATTCTATGTCCCTATGCTATACTTGCTGTTACTAACTATACTATACTATGTGTGTGTGCGTGTGTGTGTGCGCGTGTGTGTGTGTGTGTCCGAAGGGAAGAGCCAAACAGTTAGCAAGATATTGCGCCTCAGTGTCAGCTATTATTGGCATCCGTGAAATTTGGAGAAGACGCTGCTATCTGTACCCATGAGCTGTGTGTTGATTGTCAGGTTCATCATCCTATGTGTGTGTGTGTGTGTGTGTGTGTGTGTGTGTGTGTGTGTAACTCTGGTTGCCATTGTCAATTTGGGCACGAATGTATCAGAATAACCCACAATGTCCAATGTGTGTGCGTGCGTGCGTGTGTGTGTGTGTCTCTGTGTGTGTGTGCACACTTAAACAGATGTGTCCTTCAGTTATTGGTGTAAAGTTGTGGAATTCTCTCCATAGCGAGCTTAAGGGGTGTAATAGTGTTTATCAATTCAAAAAAAATTATAAAAAATAAATATTTAGTCGGTATGAAAATCAAATGTGATCTGAATAGTGAGATCTTTTCTTTTTTTTCTCTTTCTTTTATTCTTTATCATTATTATTATTATAATTTTTTTTTGTTTAACTGTGGATTGTGTGTTTCTTTTATAATGGTATAAATTATTATTTGTATAAATTAGGTTGTATGCCGACCATTAAGTAAATACTTGTTAGTTTAGGAATAAGGGGCAGGTAACTAAGATTTATTCTTCTTCCTGCTCCTTTTGTCCATGGAATGACTATTTATGATTGTGTAATGGAGAAACTCTGATTGTATGATTCCATGTGGCAAATAAAAACTCTGAACTGAACTGTGTGTGTGTGTCTCTGTGTGTGTGTGTCTCTGTGTGTGTGTGTGTCTCTGTGTGTGTGTGTCTCTGTGTGTGTGTGTGCAGCCGTGGTCGTCCCTGCTGAGGAACTGGAACAGCCTGGCGGTGACCCACCCCGGCTACATGGCCTTCCTGACCTACGACGAGGTCAAGGCACGGCTGCAGAAGTTCATCCACAAGCCTGGCAGGTTAGATGCATGAACACACACGCACACACACGCACACACACACGTGCACACACACACACACACGCGCACACACACACACACACACACACACACACACACACACACACACACACACACACACACACACACACACACACACACACCAGCCGTTCAGGTAATCTACTTCCACCTGAAAGGCTCATTGTTGTTGCCATGGGTGGTCTAAACCCGTTCACTACCAGACTACCAAAGGGTTAACCTGGCTTTCACCGTCTGTAGTGTGGCAGTGAACGGGTTAAGGTGTCTAAAGTGAATGTTAAAGGTGAGTGTTTACAGTGAATGTATCCAATCCACTTTATTTATAAAGCACATTTAAAAACAACGAAGTTGACCAGGCCCCCACTCAATCAAAATATATATATTTTTTAGGGATGCTCGATATTGGCTTTTTTACCGATATACCGATATTGTCCAACTCTTAATTTCCGATACCGATATATGCAGGGTCCCCCCCCCCCCCAAAAAACTGAATAATTTCAGGTAATTAACATTACATATCTCTTGTTGTGGAATTAACACAACATTATGCATACTTTTGACAATAAATAAAATCTGAATTTGTTCTTACTTGCTTGCCTGGGTAAATAAAGGTTATAGAAATGTAAAAAAAAAAAAAAAAAAAAATATTATAATTTAAAAAAAATTTGAAAACCGATACCGATATTTTCCGATATCACATTTCGGACATCCCTAATTTTTTTATATAGAAATGTCGGCCTACAGGGCGGCCGGGTAGCGCAGCGGACTAAGCGTCTGTAGTGTCTACCACCACAGAGACTAGAGCCATATGAAATCCGTTTTATTTTTTTCCAAATTCCATTTTATTTTTTTCCAAATTCCGTTTTTTCCGTTTTAATATTTCAGAATTCTGTATTTTGCTTTGTACGCTCATTTTACCATCAGAAATAGTGTCTAATAAGTGGGAATGAATAAATGTCCACAATTTAATAAGATATAAGTCCATTTAATAGGGCTGTCTTAAATACTTTGAAGCTTCGAAGCTTCGTTCGATGGGCATGGGATTCGACTATGAAAAAAAAATTTGATTATTAAAAAAAAAAAAATTATATATATTTTTGCAAAATCAACTCTGCCTCTCTTTGTTAACTACAACAAGCAATGCTGTTTGTTATTTAAGATGAGGTCGGACTCGGCACTGACAGATTTGTGTTCATTGTGCTGCTTTTATAAAGCCTCAAATGACGGCTTACAATATTTCATGAAAGCAAAGTGTTTTGTTTGTCTAAGATTTTAAAAGGTTTAAACTTTACAGCGCTGACAAAGTTGAACAAAGTGCTGTACAAGTCCCAAAAAAAAAAAAATTTATAGTGGATTCCATTTTTATTGCTCAATTCCGCGATTCCGTCCGCGATTCCGTGATCGCGGATTCCATATGGCTCTAACAGAGACAGTGGGATCGAATCCAGCTGTGGTGCCTCCGGCTTGGCCAACCGTCCATACTGACACAATTGGCAGTGTTAGCGGGTGGGAAGCCGGTGGGGTGGGTCCTGGTCGTTGTAAACAGCGACTCCTACAGTTCGGTCGGGGCGCCTGCACAGCGAGGGAAGGATCTGGAGGAGGTAGTGTGACCTTCCACACGTTACACTCTCCCAGGGAGAGTCCGCGCTGCCAGGTGAAAAGAAGTGGTGGGCTGGCTACACATGTGTCGGAGGAAGCATGTGATAGTCTCCGCCCTCCCGGACCGACGGTAGGGGGCAGAGTGCGCAACGACCAGGAAGGGGATTGGGAATTGGCATAACGACTAACATTGGGATGGGAAAAAAATAAAATTCGGCCTACTGTACTGTTCACTCAGTACTTAGTCGGGGCTCCTTTTGCACAAATTACTGCATCAATGCGACGAAATAAATGGACTTTTCCACGATATTCTAATGTATTGAGCTGCACCTGTATATTGCTTCTAAAACCTTCTACCGACACCCGTGTTTACCCGTCTGACACGTCGTCACAATCATAACACGTCTGCTGCGCGAAGGGGGCGGGGCCTGTTGTCAAAACACACAAGCTGCAGCGGCAGGCGGCAGCTCCATGTTGTCCCTGTCGCCATGGTGACTCCGCACATTTCAGAAGCCCCG
Source organism: Notolepis coatsorum (assembly GCF_963971535.1). Classification (NCBI taxonomy): domain Eukaryota; kingdom Metazoa; phylum Chordata; class Actinopteri; order Aulopiformes; family Paralepididae; genus Notolepis; species Notolepis coatsorum. The sequence goes on from NC_140165.1 coordinate 319,099,659, forward strand.
CCCCTTCTGTCCGTCTCCCAGAAGCCTCTCCTCCTAACGAGGCAGCCAGTAGCGGCGCACTATTATTCGTACCACCACTGTCACTTTTATTGGCACCCGGGGTGACTCTCGCCAGTCATGGGTTTAGCTTTGGACACACAACACAAACACACACACATACACACACACACATACACACACACATTCACACACACACAACACACACACATACACACACACACACACACACACACACACACACACACACACACCTACACACACACACACACACACACAGAGCCTTGGTTTGCATTGATACAGTGACACCATTCCGGTGCCCTCAGTGTCATTGTATCAATGCAAACCGTGTGTGGGTGTGGGTGGGTGTGTGTGTGTGTGTGTGTGTGTGTGTGTGTGTGTGTGTGTGTGTGTGTGTGGCAGCAGCGTGGTACTCGTACCTACTAGCATCAATGCCCTGATTGTACTGTACACAGAGCTGATGTCACCTCTCTGGCTCTCGGTCCGCCCACCCCCCCCATGTGGGACGCAGTGCCCCCCCCCCCCTCCCCACTGGCTCTCGGTCCGCTCTGGGCCACGTGGGACCCCCCCCCCCCCTCCCCCTCGCCACTGCCTTTTATTACGACACTGTACGTTCAGTGTCCCTTTCAGTCCAGTCAGTGTTTCACAGAGCGACGTCGTCATCCTGGTGGCTTCCGTCTCGTGAGGGGGGGTCGCTCGCGTGGGGAGGGGGTCACTACTCGCGTAGATGGATAGTAAACGGTGCGTTTGTAACAGCTTTTTATCATCATCGTCATCATCAAACCTTTATTTAACCAGAAAATAAAAATAATAAAAACCCATTGAGACCGATGTCTCCTGTTTCAAGGGTGATCTGGCCGAGGAGGCTAGCAGCACGAATTATGACAAAACATACATAACCAGACACGATACACATACAGTAGACTACCATACAACCGGCATTTTAAATGAAAAGTCTAATTCTTCAGTTAAAAAAAAAATACAAGCACAATAAAACAATAGCAATCAAACCTAAATGTTTCATTCAACATCATCATCATCATCATCATCATCATCATCATCATCATCATCATCATCATCATCATCATTTATTTATTCGTACATGGAATTACCACAGTCCAACAGTACATATTCATATAATCCACCAAATTCCAATTCCATGGCCGAAAGGAACAGGAAGAAGAACAACTGTTATACATACCTGCCCCTACACACACACACACACACACACACACACACACACACACACACACACAGCACACCGATAGACGTATTGCGTAAAACCAAACAGAATATACCCATTTTGCAAAAATGGAAATATCAACACAACTAAATTAAATCAACACACACACACACACACACACACACACACACAGTGAAAATAGGCAGAGTAAACAATATAATTAACTCGGAAAATACGCATCAGAGCAAGTAGGCAGTGTGATCAAAGGTGCGGATGAGGGTCTGTATGCCCTATCAGTTATATTATATTACAATGAATATGGTTACAATAAACACTAGAATCTAATGTATACTATGAGTAAGTAACCGTTCACTCACCGACGGCGGAGGCGACCATGCAAGGTGCCAACCGGCTCATCGCAAGCAATTAGGGGGTTAAGTGTCTTGCTCAAGGACACTTCGACACGCTGCCCGGGAATTGAACCGGGAACCTTCTGCTTTTCCAGACGACCTGAACTAACTGATGCAGTGGTTTAGGCTCAGTCCTGGTGTTATTCCCTATACTCACCTAAGACAGTGGCTCAGGAGGTAGAGCAGAGTCGTCTGGTAATCCGGAGGTTCCCGTGTTCGATTCCCGCTCCTCCCTGGGCAGCGTGTCGATGTGTCCTTGAGCAAGACACTTAACCCCTAACTGCTCCCGATGAGCAGGTTGGCACCTCGCACGGTCGCCTCCGCCGTCGGTGTGTGAATGTGTGAGTGAACGGGTCAAATGTGAGGAACAAAATTGTAAAGCGCTTTGGATAAAAGCTGTTATATAAATGCACCGTTTACCACTTACTCTCTGACACCGGGTTCACACAAGGTCCTTGAAGTGCTTAAAGTGCTTTTTTTTTTAAGAAAATATATATATATTTTAAAAGTAACACCAAATTACCAATTAAGCAATGCGAACGGAAATTTGGCCCCATAATCACTCATGCGATCCGGATATGGCGCGAAACACAAAAAAAATATTCTACCCTACATAAATGGCATAATCATACTCCCTTATTCAATAACAATGCACTCTGGATAGATAAACAACCTATAAGATTCCCTAGATGGGAAAAGCAAGGCATACACTCATTAGGAGACGTCTTCAATAAACAGGGTTTTTGTAGTTTCAATGAAATACGCAAAAAATTTAATCTCGCCAAGTCCACATATTACTTTTACGCACAGTTATTGGCATGTTTGAAGGCTCACGGTGTTCCATTAAATATACCAATTGTACACCACAGATACCACAAATTCTTCTATGAAAGAGAGACATCAAGAGGTTTTGTTTCAGATTTTTATCAACAATTACTAACGTCCTCATATGAAACCCTCCACCTAGAATCCGTCTGGAGGAGGGATATACCAGACCTGGAAAGTGATTTTGATTGGCAAGAAGCCTGGGCAAATATTCGATTCACATCAAGGAACCCGGACCATCAACAAATCAATCTTAACTATATTCACAGGACATACTTGACTCCTATAAGACTGAAAAAAATGGGTCTTATACAAGACTCCAAATGCTCCTTATGTACAAATGGGGACGAGGGGACATTTATGCACATGTACTGGGACTGCCCACCAGTTAAGATATTCTGGAAAGAGGTGACCCAGCAACTATCAAACCTCTTAAATTGGAATATACCTGTACACCCCTCTGTATTACTGCTGAATGATGTTTTTGAGTGTGCAGTACATCCACAGCTAAAGAGATTGGTTTTATCGGGTATCACAGTGGCTAAAAAGCTGATAGCATCACGATGGTTCCAACCGGAAAAAATGTGCCGAAAAGGTCTGGATTATTACATATCTCGATGTGATCTATCAAGAAATATCTACAGCAAGAATTTTGGGTCTCAATGAATCCAAAATGACATTGTGGTTAGAAGTGGTGGAGAAAATAAAAGCTAGCATATAATGGTAATGTCTGGTTAGGAGCGAGGGAAAATGGATGGATTATCCAATGGGGGGTCTGGGAGGGGGGGGGGGGGGGGGGGGGTACGAGCTAGAGCATAATGTGTGTAGGGTATTAGATAGCAGGTATTGGGGGTATATCCTGTATAAGACAATTAACTAAAATGTTATTTCATTGGATGTGCACTGACAACTAATGCTTGTATATCTTATCGTGTGTTGTCATGTTTGTTTATGTGTTTGTTTAAAAAATAATAAAAAAATTAAATACAAAAATATTTTAAAAGTAAAAAGAAAACTGCATTTAAAAGTTAATTGTAATCCTTCGAAATGTCCTTTTAACCCTTTCACTGCCGCACTACCAAACGGTTAACCCTTTCACTGCGACAATACACAGAAGGTTGGGGCAGCGGTGTGTGGCCGGAAGGTCGCCGGTTCGATCCCCCGGACCAGCAGGAAAGATGGGCTGGGGGGAAGTGAATGAATAACTCTCTCCCTCCATACCCTTAACACCAACCGCTGAAGTGCCCTTGAGCAAGGCACTAAACCCCCAACTGCTCGTCGGTAGTGTGACAGTAAAGGGTTAACCTTCTGTAGTGTGGCAGTGAAAGGGTTCAAATGAAAAATAGTGCTTGTAAAAGTACTCAAAGTCCTTGAATTTCATTTTGCACCGTCTGTGGGAACCCTGCTACAGTAAATGCACCATTTACCATCATGTGCTCTCTAACGTGCGTCTCTCTGTTACCAGCTACATCTTCCGGCTGAGCTGCACCCGGCTGGGCCAGTGGGCCATCGGCTACGTCACGGCAGACGGCAACATCCTGCAGACCATCCCCCACAACAAGCCCCTCTTCCAGGCGCTCATCGACGGCTACCGGGAAGGATTGTGAGTAGGGATGCTCGATATTGGCTTTTTTTACCGATATACCGATATACCGATATTGTCCAAGTCTTAATTTCCGATACCGATATCAACCGATACCGATATATGCAGGGTCCCCCCCCCCCAAAAAAAACGGAATAATTTCAGGTAATTACCATTACATATCTCTTGTCGTGGAATTAACACAACATTATGCATACTTTTGACAATAAATAAAATCAGAATTTGTTCTTACTTGCTTGCCTGGGTAAATAAAGGTTAAATAAATGTAAAAAGAAAAAAATAACAAATTTAATTTAATGCCAATATCGGACATCCCTAATTGTGAGTCCAGCCTCCTTTTTTCCCCACGTGTCGGCCCAGGGGTGGGGGTGGGGGGGGGTCTCTGCACAGCTCTCTCTCAGGGCTCTTTCACACCGGCAGGGCTCCGGCTCTGTTTCTGGAGCCTCTGAACCTTGGTGCTTTCAAGTTCAAGTTCAAGTTCTTTAATAGTTGTCATACAGAAGTACAGAATACTTTCATACAAAATGCTTCTTACTGTTACGCTCCAGAGACTGTGCTAGACAAGATAGTATCAAATAACATAATAACATAATATAGCATGAATTTAGAAGAAGAAAATGAGGTCACAGTGTTCGGTTTAGACATATGTACAATGTTCTGAGTTACCATATAATATACAATACACAATACTATGCAGTGTACTAATGTACAGTACTATCTAGTGCAAAGCAGAAATGGGATGAGGTACAATTTTAGGTACAATTTACAGTAAGGTGTACGAGTTGTAGTGCAATCCTTCATCCATAAATATAAAGTGTGGGGAGTGGGTGCTACAGTGTGTTTGTTTAAAGTGGGTGTGTGCTATAAGTGTGTGGAGTGGGTGCTACAGTGTGTTTGTTTAAAGTGAGTGTGTGCGTGTGGATGTGTGTGCTATGTGCGTTTGGTGGTTGTTGTTGTGTAGTGTTCATTCATTGTTCGTTTAGCAGCCTGATGGCCTGGGGATAGAAGCTTCTTCTGAGTCTTTCTGTGCTCGCCTTGAGACTCCTGTATCGCTTGCCTGACGGCAGCAGTTCAAAGAGGCAGTTGTTCGGGTGACTGGAGTCTTTAATGATTCTCTTAGCCTTGCCCTTGCAACGCTTGTAGTAAATGTTCTGGAGGGTGGGGAGCCTAATTGTGCGTTCGGCTGAACGTGTCACTCTTTGTAGTCTGCTTTGGTCTTGTGCAGTGCTATTCCCAAACCAGGAGGTGATGTTGCCGGTCAAGATGCTCTCTATTGTACATGAGTAGAAGTTCTTAAGGATCTTCTGGCTGACTTGGAACTTCCTTAGGCGCCTGAGGAAGTAGAGGCGTTGTCGTGCCTTCTTCACAACACTGTTAATGTGTGTGGTCCATGTCAAGTCCTCGGATATGTAGGCTCCGAGGTACTTAAAGCTGTTGACTCTCTCAACCGGTGCCCCGTCGATGCTGAGGGGGCTGTAGTCCTTGACCCCCGACCTCCTGAAGTCCACAATCATCTCCTTTGTTTTGCTGACGTTCAGGGAGAGGCTGTTTTCCTGGCACCATCCCGCCAGGACCTTGACCTCTTCCAGGTAGGCCCTCTCGTCGTTGGCAGAGATCAGGCCCACCACCACTGTGTCGTCAGCAAATTTGACGATTGTATTGCTACTCCGCTGAGCCACACAGTCGTGTGTGTACAGGGAGTAGAGGAGGGGACTCAGAACACAGCCCTGGGGGGCCCCTATGTTGAGGGTGATGGATGAGGAGGTGCAGTTGCCTGCTCTCACCACCTGGGGTCTGCCAGTCAGGAAGTCCAAGACCCACTGGCAGAGGTCATAGCCCAAGCCCAGGTCCCTGAGCTTGGCTATGAGTATGGAGGGGACTATGGTATTGAATGCCGAGCTGTAGTCGATGAATAGCATTCTCACATAGTTCCCCTGCCTCTTGTCCAGGTGTGATGCTGCTGTGTGCAGCACATGGGATATGGCGTCCTCCGTGGACCTGTTGGGGCGGTATGCAAATTGCAGGGGGTCCATGTTGATGGGGAGGGAGGAGCAGATGTAGCCCTTTACTAGCTTCTCGAAGCACTTCATGGCTATGGAGGTGAGAGCTACAGGGCGGTAGTCGTTGAGGCAAGCAGGCTTGGATTTTTTGGGTACAGGGATAATAGTGGACTTCTTCAGGCAGGTGGGGATGACAGCCTGTTCTAAGGACAGGTTAAATATGTCAGTGAATACTGGGGCCAGTTGGTCGGCACAGACTTTTAGGACGCGGCCGGGGATGCCGTCTGGACCTGCTGCCTTCCTGATATTCACTTTTTTAAAGGTCCGCCTCACCTCATGCTCTGTTACCCTGAACACTGCGCCTCCATCAGCAGCCGACCCCCCCCCCCCCCCCATTGCCGAGGCTTGTGAGCTGGTGTTGTTATTACCAGCATCAAACCTCGCATAGAAGGTATTGAGGTCATTTGCTAAGGAGATGTCACTGTTCAGTTTGAGGGAGGCGCCTTTGTAGTCTGTCATCGTTTTGAGCCCCTGCCACATAGCTCTAGAGTCAGCTTGTTCAAACTGGAGTTCAATTTTATCCCTGTAGCGTCGTTTGGCCTCTGACACAGTCCTCCTTACGTTGTATCGCGCCACCTTGTGGTCATTCATGTTGCCTGCCTCTAGGCCGTCGTTGTATGCTTTGGTGCGCTCTCTCAGAGCTTCACGGACGGATTTTTCTGGCGAACCAGCCCGCGTTTACACCTATTTATGCAGAACCAACGTTCCACCATCATCAACGTGGGGGGGGGGGGGGGCGTTACTCAGGCCGAGGTTAACACAACAGTGGCTAAATGTGCCGTGTGCAAACCGGCTTCAAAGGTTGGGCATTGCATCTGCACCACGCTGATCCACTCAACAGGAAGCGATTTGCGACTGATCTCAAAACGAGATTAGATTCAATTGTATTGTCATTATACAGCACAAGTACAATACACCATCCAACCAGAGTGGATAAATAAATGCATAAATGAATGAAATAAAAAAAATTGTCAAGAGCCAATCGCGCAGCCGTTCAGTATTGACATTACTAAATGAGATGTCATGCTAATATGTCATGTTCTACAGTAGGACTTACTACTGTAATACCTAATAAAACAAGTCATTAGAATAATAGAAGCCTACTTTGCTGGAACGACATTTTGCACGTATACAGTGTGTGTGTGTACCGATATATGCAGGGTTCCCCCCCCAAAAAACGGAATAATTTCAGGTAATTAACATTACAGATCTCTTGTCGTGGAATTAACACAACATTATGCATACTTTTGACAATAAATAAAATCAGAATCTGTTCTTACTTGCTTGCTTGCTTGTAAATAAAGGTTAAATAAATGTAAAAAAAAAAAAAAAAATTTTTAACCCGATACCGATATTTTCCGATATCACATTTTAATGCCAATATCGGCCGATAATATCGGACATCCCTAGTTAAAATGGAAAATAGTGCTTAGGAAAGTACTTGAATTTAATTTTGCCATGTCTGTGGGAACCCTGGACGCTGTTCTCTGCACAGACCCAGCTCTCTGTCTCTGAACCCTGGACGCTGTTCTCTGCACAGACCCAGCTCTCTGTCTCTGAACCCTGGACGCTGTTCTCTGCACAGACCCAGCTCTCTGTCTCTGAACCCTGGACGCTGTTCTCTGCACAGACCCAGCTCTCTGTCTCTGAACCCTGGACGCTGTTCTCTGCACAGACCCAGCTCTCTGTCTCTGAACCCTGGACGCTGTTCTCTGCACAGACCCAGCTCTCCGTCCCGTCTGTCATCCTGCGGCCCACGGCTCGGCCGGCGTAACCATCGCCTTTTTAATGCCAACGTTGATCCCTTTTGTTTCGTGAGAGACGCAGCCTGGCCCGTCCAAACCCCGTAATCACACGCTGCTCGGAGGCCGTGAAGGCGTATGTGCGCAGCGCGCTGCCTTCCATCTACAAAGCGTTTTTTTTTTTTTTTTTTTTTTTTTCCAAACCGGCAATTACAGGGTCTGACTCGATTCTTTGTAAAATAGCTGCGCGGAACCGTGCATCGTTATGGCAACGACGTTAGAATGAACTGTCGGGTTGTTGAGTCTGAACCGATGTTTTCATCACCGTGTGGCCTGACTGGTATTTGTGCAAACATACCATTTAGTAACAATCACGGAAATATGTATATTATGTAAACTGTGCCTTTCAAAATGTCCAAGGGCACTGAGGGAGGAGAATACAGGAGTAATGTGTGCGTGTGTGTGCGTGTGTGTGTGTGTGTGTGTGTGTAGCTATCTGTTTCCTGACGGTCGGACCCAGAACCCAGACCTGACGGGTCTTTGTGAGCCGTCGCCCCAGGACCACATCAAGGTCACCCAGGTGAGAGGACCCTGACCCACCTAGCATTACTACATAACCCACCTATCATTACTACATAACCCACCTATCATTACTACATAACCCACCTAGCATTACTACATAACCCACCTAGCATTACTACATAACCCACCTATCATTACTACATAACCCACCTATCATTACTACACATAACCCACCTATCATTACTACATAACCCACCTATCATTACTACACATAACCCACCTATCATTACTACATAACCCACCTATCATTACTACACATAACCCACCTATCATTACTACATAACCCACCTAGCATTACTACATAACCCACCTATCATTACTACACATAACCCACCTATCATTACTACATAACCCACCTATCATTACTACATAACCCACCTAGCATTACTACATAACCCACCTATCATTACTACATAACCCACCTATCATTACTACATAACCCACCTATCATTACTACACATAACCCACCTATCATTACTACACATAACCCACCTATCATTACTACACATAACCCACCTATCATTACTACATAACCCACCTAGCATTACTACATAACCCACCTATCATTACTACATAACCCACCTAGCATTACTACATAACCCACCTAGCATTACTACATAACCCACCTATCATTACTACATAACCCACCTATCATTACTACACATAACCCACCTATCATTACTACACATAACCCACCTATCATTACTACATAACCCACCTATCATTACTACATAACCCACCTAGCATTACTACATAACCCACCTAGCATTACTACAATTACTACATAACCCACCTATCATTACTACATAACCCACCTATCATTACTACATAACCCACCTATCATTACTACATAACCCACCTATCATTACTACATAACCCACCTAGCATTACTACATAACCCACCTATCATTACTACATAACCCACCTAGCATTACTACATAACCCACCTATCATTACTACATAACCCACCTATCATTACTACATAACCCACCTATCATTACTACATAACCCACCTAGCATTACTACATAACCCACCTATCATTACTACACATAACCCACCTATCATTACTACATAACCCACCTATCATTACTACATAACCCACCTATCATTACTACATAACCCACCTATTAAGATCATTACTACATAACCCACCTATTAAGATCATTACAACATAACCCACCTATCCCACAGCGCCCCCCCTTGGATGTCTACAGTATCACGCCAGACGGTAGCTCCCTAGACTGCAGTTTTTGTCGCAGAATCTGTAGGAACGAAGCTGCACCTGAAAACAGACATCTCTGATGTAACGTGTCTCTGCCCCCTGTGACCTCTGCCCCCCCCCTGATGTAACGTGTCCTGACCGCTGTGACCTCTGCCCCCCCCCCCCCCCCCCTGATGTAACGTGTCCTGACCGCTGTGACCTCTGCCCCCCCCCCCCCCCCCCCTACAGGAGCAGTATGAGCTGTACTGTGAGATGGGCTCCACCTTCCAGCTGTGCAAGATCTGTGCCGAGAACGACAAGGACGTGAAGATCGAGCCCTGCGGCCACCTCATGTGCACCTCCTGTCTCACTGCCTGGCAGGTAATTATTACTGTACCTCCTGTCTCACTGCCTGGCAGGTAATTATTACTGTACCTCCTGTCTCACTGCCTGGCAGGTAATTATTACTGTACCTCCTGTCTCACTGCCTGGCAGGTAATTATTACTGTACCTCCTGTCTCACTGCCTGGCAGGTAATTATTACTGCACCTCCTGTCTCACTGCCTGGCAGGTAATTATTACTGTACCTCCTGTCTCACTGCCTGGCAGGTAATTATTACTGTACCTCCTGTCTCACTGCCTGGCAGGTAAGACAGGTTATTACAGAAGGAGATGTTTGAGGAGAGGTGCTCCATGAGATCTATGTGATGAGAGGTTTGAGGAGATGGAGGAGGAGGAGATGGTGTGAGTTGATGAGAACCATGCGGCCAGACTTTATGCGACTGAAATACAGAAAAAGTTATGGTTTTGTTATTTTCATTTAAGATAAGATATTCCTTTTATTGATCTCCTTGGGGAAATGTATTAATTAATTCAATGTTTTTCATACTGTTTCATGACTTGTTTCTGTTTGTCTGTTTTGTTTTAAAAAATTGGAAATAAAATTACAAAAAAAGAATGAAAGGAGCGCTCTGTACGATCGCGTCGTCCTGTACCTGACGTCCACCTTGTTTTCTCTCTCTCTCCTCCCTCTCTCCCCCTCTCTCTCTCCCCCTCTCTCTCTCTCCCCCTCTCTCCCCCTCTCTCTCTCTCTCTCTCTCTCTCTCTCTCTCTCTCTCTCTCCCCCCCTCTGCCTCTCTCTCTCCCCCTCTCTCTCTCTCTCTCTCTCTCTCTCTCCCCCCCTCTGCCTCTCTCTCTCCCCCTCTCTCTCCCCTCCCTCTCTCTCCCCCTCTCTCTCGCTCTCCCCCTCTCTCTCTCCCCCTCTCTCTCTCTCTCTCTCCCCCTCTCTCCCCCTCTCTCTCTCCCCCTCCCACCAGGAGTCGGAGGGCCAGGGCTGCCCGTTCTGCCGCTGTGAGATCAAAGGCACGGAGCCCATCGTCGTCGACCCCTTCGACCCCAGGGACAACAGCGGGGGCCAGTACGGCGGCGGCGGGGGGGCCAGTACGGGGGCGGCGGGGGCCAGTACGGGGGCGGGGGGGTGTTCGGGGCCGAGGGAGCCCCCTCGCCGAGCTACGATGACGACGACGATGACCGTCTGGAGGACCCCCACCTCATGATGAGCAAGCTGGCCTGCACCAAGGTGAGTGAGCCTGGCTGCCGGGGGCACTTCCTGTCCTCCCCTGAGTGACCACCGGGGGGCTCCACCGCTCTGTTCTTTTATTTACTTTGTTTGTTTCTTCGTAGAGAGCCGTTTCTCTAGAGCTAACTAGGGCCGGGCACCGAACTCTGTACTTTTTAACGGTACCAACCCGATTTTACGTAGGTACCACCGAGTACCGATTCACGTTGGATCATTCAGTGTCACATTACGATACCTTATCCGAATTCCAATGTCGCGCAATTGTCATTTCATAATGGACACAGACGAGCGCGGACCTTCAATTTATATTTTTGTATTATCTTTTTTATTTTTATTTTTATTTTTTTCTCCCAATGTTAGTCGTTATGCCAATTCCCTGCGCACTCTACCCCCTACCGTCGGTCCGGGAGGGCGGAGACTATCACATGCTTCCTCCGACACATGTCCAGTCAGCCCACCGCTTCTTTTCACCTGGCAGCGCGGACTCTCACTGGGGGTTCACCTGGCAGCGCGGACTCTCACTGGGGGAGTGTAACGTGTGTCACACACTGTTTCTATGTGCAGTGAAAACTGTGCGAGCAACGGGTCCAATGCGTCCAACATGCTTTGCATCCTCGCCATTCCTGTATGCCCACGTTGCGGTAAAAACCTTAACTAACGTTAGCTGCTAACTAAGCTAAGCTAAACTAAGGTCGCTTTCACACAGGGGCTGTTTGGTCCGGACTATCGGACCAGAATTCGATTGTCCGGTTTTTTGGGTTTGTGTGAATGCGCGTCGAACTCGGTCCGCGGACCAAACACATGTGGACAGACTTGGGTGATCCGCTGATCTGGAGTCAGACATGGCTCGCAGTCCACACACACAGACACACACGGGCGCGCACACACGGGCTCGCAGCCACACACACACATTTGCCACGCCTCTGCTACTATCACGCCTGCTCACGGCTACGCAGTTTGTGTATTTCCGCATTTCACTTTCTGAAGGGGAGGGATTTCCACTCTCCATTGTGTCCAATAGACGAGCGCCCTTTTCGACCGCGTGACATTGTTCAGAGAGTTCGGTGCGCTTGACAAATTGCTATGTGAACGCAGACGAACCAAATGAAGAATGCAACAATGTTGCAACTTCACCACCAGAACCGCACCGAGTCCACCAGAACTATATGTGAAAGCGACCTAACCCTGGAAACGCTCACAACGGTCCATAGTATTTACTGAGGATGGCCAGATAATGTTGATATTTAAACATACAAAAATTATAATACATAATAAATGTATACATGATCATGCAACGTAAAGAAAATGGTTTTAGGAACGGTTTGCGAGAGTGAGGTAGGGAGGGGTTTTAGTTTGTGTGGGGTGATAACTAGAGATGTTCCGATACCATTTTTCCCTTTCCGATCCGATTCCGATACCTAAGCTTTGGGTATCGGCCGATACCGATATTTATCCGATACCAGTGCATAAAAAAAAATAAAACAAAAATTATATAAATTATACTTTTTTTTTTAGATACTGTTACTGTTTTTTAGTAATAACTAGAACGTATGGTATTTATTCAACAACAGGTGATTGTATAGATTTGTATTAGTATCATTAATCAATGAGTATGGGCTGCAGCACTGCAGATATACCCTACTCCAATTATCCACACGGACATTAAACGGTGTTGCACTCGCTACTCCGTGGCTCTGCAGATATACCCTATTCAGTCTGTAAGCTAGTGGCAGATAGAACGCTCATGTTGTGATTTTTGATGCAAAATAAATATCAACATTCTCTTTTGAAACTCCGCCTCAGACTCTTATCCTTTGGCACTTGCTGTACTTTGCTTGCAGGTCTGCAGCCATTATTGCTGGATTATGTGAATAGCACCAACTTTAGACACGGTAACGTTATCAAGCTAAGCTAACTGACCTAGCTCGCCTTCCCGCATCGACATTAAGATAACGTTAGTAATAGTCAGCTAACGCTAGTCCGTAGCTACTTAACTTAAATACATTCACCGTGGGTGCATTATTGTTGATAGACGGTCACGGACAGTGTTAGGTCCTGGAGAAAGGACAGGCGATCATCTGATTTGATGTAACGTTAAAAGCGGATGTTGTTCCAACTAGCTATCTTTCCAGCTAATGCTATCATAACACCAGCCAAACACATCCCGATTCCCGTCCGAGCTCCCCGTCACACCGCACTGTCGGGGACAATGGAATTTAAGAAAGTGTATCTGCTGTTAAAATGACACAGCATCACACTTTAAAACATGTTCATTTTATAATCCTCACTCTCCGCAGGACTCGGCAGGAGATAAATTACATCATGGGATCGGAGGCTAGAATTTACGTGTACTCGCCGATACCGATACTAGCATTTTAGGCAGTATCTGCGGCATTTCCGATACTAGTATCGGTATCGGAACAACTCTAGTGATAACAATGTTGAAATTAGGGGCGACAGTGGCTCAGGAAGTAGAGCGGTCGTCTGGTAGTCGGAAAGTTCCCGGTTCGATTCCCGCTCCTCCCCCGGGCAGCGTGTCGAAGTGTCCTTGAGCCAAAACTCTAAACCCCTAACTGCTCCCATGAGCAGGTTGGCACCTCGCATGTGTAACGGGTGTAAAACTCACTCCCCAGAGGCATCCAAACTGAGCGCTTAGAAGGGAATTCCTTTCTTGGCGCAGCGGTTTGTGATGTCGCCGTGCGGACGCCTGGGGTTCGACTCCCACTCAAGGCATGGTCGAATTCGTGGCAGGGGCGAGTTGCCTCTGTTACACTGGTGCCGTGACCCGGATGCCTTGGGTGGTGTGAGTTTAGGGGGGTGAATGTAACGGGTGTAAAACTCACTCCCCAGAGGCATCCAAACTGAGCGCTTAGAAGGGAATTCCTTTCTTGGCGCAGCGGTTTGTGATGTCGCCCGCAGTGCGGACGCCTGGGGTTCGACTCCACTCAAGGCATGGTCGAATTCGTGGCAGGGGCGAGTTGCCTCTGTTACACATGGTCGCCTCCTCCGTCTGTGTGTGAATGGGTAAAATGTGAGGAACAAATTGTAAAGTGCTTGGATGAAAGAGATATATAAATAATAATGAATTGCATTTATATAGCGCTTTTTTCTAGACACTCAAAATGCACCATTACCATTTTGAAATTGTGATGTTTAGACTTAGTCGACCTCAAGGAACTCCTCACCCCCCAGTCCTCCACACGCTCCCTCCGCTACGGCACAGCCTACCTCCTCAAAGCCCCCAGGACTAAGCTGCACTCCATGGGGGCGATCTCGCCTTCTGCTCGGCCGCACACCCAGACTGTGGAATGCCTCTCCCCATCCACCGAGAGCACCACAATCCGTCGAGGCTTTTAAAAGGGCCTAAAAACATTTCTTTTTAACAAGGCTTTTGCCTGAATTTTTCTTTTACTTTTATTTGTACTTCTATACATTTTTTTTCATTTATTTTAATCTATTTTATTTTATGTTCTTCCTTTCATTGGTTGTTTTATTCATTTTAATTGTTTTATTCATTTAACTTTTGTCTTTATCTCCTGTAGCACTTTGAGATTTTTACAAATGTAAAGTGCGGTACAAATTGAATTTATTATTATTATTAATTAGTTTTACAACTGAAATACCATTTTTGTTATAACAGCGAGCGTAAAGTACTGAAAAAA
>NC_140165.1:319114724-319154724 GCF_963971535.1 Notolepis coatsorum
AAAGTACTGAAAAAAAGGTACCGATGGGCACCGGGATCGATTCGAATGTGAACGGTACCCAACCTTATAGCTAATACTCTCTCTCTCTCTCTCTCTCTCTCTCTCTCTCTCTCCTCTCTCTCTCTCTCTCTCTCTCTCTCTCTCTCTCTCTCTCTCTCTCTCTCTCTCTCTCTCTCTCGCTGTGTGTGCCCCCCCCCCCCCCCCCCCAGGTGGAGCGACCCCCATCACCCATGTCCCTGACCCCCCAGGCCTCTCTGCCCCCCGTGCCTCCTAGACTAGACCTGCTCCAGCACAGACCCCCCAACCCCCCTGGAGCCTCCAGCCCTGGGGTCAGCAGCAAGGTCAGACCCCACACACACTCACTAGTGACGGCCTTAATCTACCTGGGTGGGTCTTAACAGACCCCACACACACACTCACTAGAGACGGCCTTAATCTACCTGGGTGGGTCTTAACAGACCCCACACACACTCACTACTAGAGACGGCCTTAATCTACCTGGGTGGGTCTTAACAGACCCCACACACACTCACTAGAGACGGCCTTAATCTACCTGGGTGGGTCTTAACAGACCCCACACACACTCACTAGAGACGGCCTTAATCTACCTGGGTGGGTCTTAACAGACCCCACACACACACTCACTAGAGACGGTCTTAATCTACCTGGGTGGGTCTTAACAGACCCCACACACACTCACTAGAGACGGTCTTAATCTACCTGGGTGGGTTTTAACAGACCCCATACACACTCACTAGAGACGGCCTTAATCTACCTGGGTGGGTCTTAACAGACCCCACACACACTCACTAGAGACGGCCTTAATCTACCTGGGTGGGTCTTAACAGACCCCATACACACACTCACTAGAGACGGTCTTAATCTACCTGGGTGGGTCTTAACAGATCCCCCACACACACTCACTAGAGACGGCCTTAATCTACCTGGGTGGGTCTTAACAGATCCCCCACACACACTCACTAGAGACGGCCTTAATCTACCTGGGTGGGTCTTAACAGACCCCACACACACTCACTAGAGACGGCCTTAATCTACCTGGGTGGGTCTTAACAGACCCCACACACACTCACTAGAGACGGTCTTAATCTACCTGGGTGGGTCTTAACAGACCCCACACACACTCACTAGAGACAGCCTTAATCTACCTGGGTGGGTCTTAACCTCTTAACACTTTGAGTGCCACGCGTATTGCTTATCTTTACCCCTAGAATGCCAGCTTTATAGTCGTTTCCGCGGTCGTTTCACTATGTTTGCGAAGCGGTGTGTGTGTTAAGTATTATAGCTTTGGAGACATGGTGTGGCTCATTTTGACAAACATTGTACTTGTAGTGCAAGATGGGAATAATAGTTTGTTTCCACACGCTGTAGTTTGTAGTTTATTACACGCTAAACATCGCGCATTTCCAAGATAATCCAGTCTTTTTTCATAGATCGCGAGATAAAACGTCTTATACTGTTCCACACGATGTGAAAATCCGCATAAAATATATACCTAGGTAAATGGAATATTGCTCCACTTCTACAAGGGCTATTTGCATATTCTTGGTATCTATGGACATCTATGGACCTCAGGGAATGTATTCACAGTGTCGGAAATATTGTGTCTATTACTAGACGTGCTTAAATTGTGATGAAACAAAGGAGAATATGAATTATGATTTTTCTTTGCATCGTTGACAGTGAATAACACCATGATAATAATGACCAAACTTAAAAAACTGCCACTGACCTCGTTCAGTACCCTCTTGAGATCATGTGTACAAAAAAATCTTAAGGAAATTAATAAAGGGAAGATGATAAAACCGAAGGTTCTGTAGATACAGTACTGAATTCTCCCATCCGGACCAATGCAACTTGAAATATTATTATAGAATATAGAATAGATGCTTATACATTACCTTATTATAGCTAATTCGCACATTTATATATATATACATAATATTATCTTTCAAATGCCCGAGTTCAATTTGGATTTAGTATCACCAGGCGTGCATAAGAACAGATAATGATATCTACTGTAATCGTGCTTGCCGACCATGTTTTTCGTCCGTTGAAACACAGAACTGTGATCGTTAGAAACACATGTTTCAGATTAGGTAAAATAGACATAGAATGTACCTTACCTTAGCCAGAAGGTATTCCAAGAAGAACCCAGAAAAGTGTGGGGTATCGTTGGAAAGGTACACTCATTGGCTACAACGCTGACCAATCATTTTTGCCATCAGCGGATGATTGGCAGTTCTGGAGCGACTGGAGTCCGGGGTGGTCATCTGACG
Organism: Notolepis coatsorum; assembly: GCF_963971535.1. Lineage (NCBI taxonomy): Eukaryota > Metazoa > Chordata > Actinopteri > Aulopiformes > Paralepididae > Notolepis > Notolepis coatsorum. Next base: position 319,117,022 of record NC_140165.1, read on the forward strand.
CGCGGCGGGTAAAAAGACGCGGACATATCGTCATGTAACTCGAGAACCAAGGCACGGATTTGGTCGAGTGAGGTTGCATTCGAACGGCAACAAATAGCTCTTTCGAACTGTATATTATATGCAGCCCCCGAGCCGCTTAACGCTCGCAAAGTGCCTGACTTGTGTGCATGGGCATGAGGGCCCGATTTCGGGCCGGTGCAAGTTATCTACCTGTGTGGGTCTTAATCTACCTGGCCCCAAGTAGAACCAATGCATGGGAAACACTGCACACACACACACACACACACACACACACACACACACAGACAGAAATGTTATTCTGGTCTGTTCCGTTTGAGCTTCCTGCTCTCAGGTAGTGATACTGATGCAGCAGTTTATCTCAACGTGTGTTTTATTCCTGTTTACTCATCTGTGTGTTTTATTCCTCTGTGTTTTATTCCTCTGTGTTTTATTCCTCAGTGTTTTATTCCTCAGTGTTTTATTCCTCAGTGTGTTTTATTCCTGTTTTACTCATCTGTGTGTTTTATTCCTCTGTGTTGTATTCCTCTGTGTTTTATTCCTCTCTGTTTTATTCATCTGTTTTATTCCTCAGTGTTTTATTCCTCAGTGTTTTATTCCTCTGTTTTATTCCTCTGTGTTTTATTCCTCTGTTTTATTCATCTGTGTTTTATTCCTCAGTGTTTTATTCCTCAGTGTTTTATTCATCTGTGTTTTATTCCTCAGTGTTTTATTCCTCAGTGTTTTATTCCTCTGTTTTATTCCTCTGTGTTTTATTCCTCTCTGTTTTATTCCTCTGTGTTTTATTCCTCTCTGTTTTATTCATCTGTGTTTTATTCCTCAGTGTTTTATTCGTCTGTGTTTTATTCCTCAGTGTTTTATTCCTCAGTGTTTTATTCCTCTGTTTTATTCCTCTGTGTTTTATTCCTCTGTTTTATTCCTCTGTGTTTTATTCCTCTCTGTTTTATTCATCTGTGTTTTATTCCTCAGTGTTTTATTCATCTGTGTTTTATTCCTCAGTGTTTTATTCCTCAGTGTTTTATTCCTCTGTTTTATTCCTCTGTTTTATTCCTCTGTTTTATTCCTCAGTGTTTTATTCCTCAGTGTTTTATTCCTCAGTGTTTTATTCCTCAGTGTTTTATTCCTCAGTGTTTTATTCTTCTGTGTTTTATTCCTCTCTGTTTTATTCATCTGTGTTTTATTCATCTGTGTTTTATTCCTCTGTTTTATTCCTCTGTTTTATTCCTCTGTGTTTTATTCCTCTGTGTTTTATTCCTCAGTGTTTTATTCCTCTGTTTTATTCCTCAGTGTTTTATTCCTCAGTGTTTTATTCCTCTGTTTTATTCCTCAGTGTTTTATTCCTCAGTGTTTTATTCCTCTGTGTTTTATTCCTCTGTTTTATTCCTCTGTTTTATTCCTCAGTGTTTTATTCATCTCTGTGTTTTATTCCTCTGTGTGTTTTATTCCTCTGTGTTTTATTCCTCTGTGTGTTTTATTCATCTGTGTTTTATTCCTGCCCCCCCCCCCCCCCCCCCACCTCTGTCTTCCTCTCTCACATCATCCAGGTGGCCTCCCATCACAAAGACAAGCCCCTCCCCCTCCCCCCGGCGCACCGGGACCTCCCTCCCCCTCCTCCCCCCGACCGCCCCCACTCGGCCGGCTCGGGGCCCGACGGGCGTCTGCAGAGGCGGCCCTTGCCCTGCACCCCGGGCGAGCCCCCCCGGGACAAGCTGCCCCCGGCGCCGCCCAACCGGCCCCTGTCCGACTGGAACTCCCGGCCCGTCCCCAAGGCCCCCACCTCCTCCTCCTCTTCCTCCTCCTCCTCCTCCTCCTCCTCCTCTTCCTGCTCCTCCACCACCCAGGTGGCGGGCCTGGGCGCGGACCTCAGAGGGGGGGTACGGGAGCTGTCCAACAGACACTCTCTGCCGCTGGCGCTGCCCTCGGCGCTGGACACGCGGACGGAGACCCAGAGGCACAACAGCTCCCTCAGTCTGGACCAGCAGCTGGTGAGGCGCTAGTTTGATGTGTCACGTGTTTAAAGGAACATTACAGTGAAACGCTCGGTTGTAGAGGAACATTACGTGTAAAGGAACATTACAGTGAACTGCTCGGTTGTAGAGGAACATTACGTGTAAAGGAACATTACGTGTACAGGAACATTACAGTGAAACGCTCGGTTGTAGAGGAACATTACGTGTAAAGGAACATTACAGTGAACTGCTCGGTTGTAGAGGAACATTACGTGTAAAGGAACATTACGTGTACAGGAACATTACAGTGAAACGCTCGGTTGTAGAGGAACATTACGTGTAAAGGAACATTACAGTGAACTGCTCGGTTGTAGAGGAACATTACGTGTAAAGGAACATTACGTGTACAGGAACATTACAGTGAAACGCTCGGTTGTAGAGGAACATTACGTGTAAAGGAACATTACGTGTTTAAAGGAACATTACAGTGAAATGCTCGGTTGTGCACGAGCCTCCTGAGAACGTGCTTCATACGGTAAAAAAAAATGGAAAAAGAATAAAGACCAAACACACATGAGTTACAAAATGCTAACTTTAAAAAAATATTCTAAATGCAAAAATGTGGCTTCTACAATACATTTGAATCGAATCTCGTTTTTAAATCGCTACGCTGCCTATGGACACGACAGTGGCAGACAGCTTCGGAGGTGATTGCATCGCACCATGGTGATAGTAGCGATTTAAAAATTAGATTCGATTCAAATGTATTGTCATTATACAGCACAATACATACATATACATACACACCATCCAACCAGAGTGGATAAATTAATTAAACGTAAAAAAAAAATTGAACCAAGAGTGATTTGAACTTGTGACCATAGGATCCACAGGCAGCAGACAAACGAGGTGAACTAAGTCAGATGTTAAAACTGAGTGACTAATCCATGATTTACACTTGTGCCAATTGCGTTTGTCCCTAATCTTTAGTATTGGGATTAATACATCAGATGTCATGCTAATATGTCATGTTCTACAGTAGGACTTACTACTGTTGGCATTAATAAATCAGATGTCATGCTAATATGTCATGTTCTACAGTAGGACTTACTACTGTTGGCATTAATAAATCAGATGTCATGCTAATATGTCATGTTCTACAGTAGGACTTACTACTGTTGACATTAATAAATCAGATGTCATGCTAATATGTCATGTTCTACAGTAGGACTTACTACTGTTGGCATTAATAAATCAGATGTCATGCTAATATGTCATGTTCTACAGTAGGACTTACTACTGTTGGCATTAATAAATCAGATGTCATGCTAATATGTCATGTTCTACAGTAGGACTTACTACTGTTGGCATTAATAAATAAATAAAACTAGCGTACGTCAGTGGCCAATCAGAGCGCAAAACGCGAACGCGGAAGCAAACATGCGTTAGGATTCGAATAGACGCCTCCTGGCTACTCCCCCTCCATTATTGTGACAGTGATTGACACATGCTCCTGGCTCCTCCTCCTCCTCCTCCTCCTCCTCCATTATTGTGACAGTGATTGACATGTGCTCCTGGCTCCTCCTCCTCCTCCATTATTGTGACAGTGATTGACATGTGCTCCTGGCTCCTCCTCCATTGTTGTGACAGTGATTGACATGTGCTCTGGCTCCTCCTCCATTGTTGTGACAGTGATTGACATGTTGTGCTCCTGTGCTCTCAGAGTTTTGCAGCAGCAGTCGGTCAGGAGTATGACAACCCCAAGGTCAAGCCCTCAGCCTCAGCCAACGCCATCTACGCTCTGTCTTCCAGGTACTGACCCCCATTCTCTCTCTAATCCCTTCCCTCTCTCCTTCTCTCTCTCCCTCACTCCTCCCCCTCTCCCTCCTCTCTCCTTCTCTTCCTCCTCTCTCTCTCCTTCTCCCCCTCTTTCCCTCCTCCTCCCTCTCCCCCCTCTCTCCCTCTCCTTCTCTCTCCCTCCTTCTCTTCCTCTCCTTCCTCTTCCTCCCCTCCCTCTTCTCTTCCTCTCCATCCTTCTCTCTCCCTCTCCCCCCTCTCTCCCTCTCCTTCTCTCTCCCTCCTTCTCTTCCTCTCCTCTCTCTTCCTCCCCTCCCTCTTCTCTTCCTCTCCACCCTTCTCTCTCCCTCTCCCCACTTCTCCCCCTCTCTTCCTCTTTTCTCCCTCTCTCTCCCTCTCCTTCCTTCTCTATCTGCATCCTCACTTTAATTCGTTTTTAACTGGAAATAAAATGTCACCACAGTCTGCCTAAAAGTACATACCTAAGTAAATGGAAGATTGCTCCACTTCTATAAGGTTGATTTGCATATTCTTGGTATCTAGGGACATCTATGGACCTCAGGGAATGTATTCCCAGTGTCTGAAATATTGTGTCTGTTACTAGGCTTGATTAATTCTAATGAAACAAAGGAGAATATAAATAATAATTGTTCTTTACATCTTTGACGGTGAATAACACCATGCTAACATTGAGCTCAGAGGGATTTCGCTCACTGAGCTCATTTAGCACCTTCTTGAGATCAAGTGTACAAATAGTCGTAAGCAAATGAATAAAGGGGAGATGATCTTTTGTAGATTTTTTTTAGATAAAGTACTGAATTTTGCCATCCGGACACACAAGGCCTATAAATGGCCTTATTATGGCCAAGTCATACCTCTATGGATAGGGCCAAATCTCCTCTTTCCAATGGCAGTGTTAAATCTGTATTTAGTCATTTCCTCGTGTGACTACTCTCCTTTTTCCGATGCAATGCACAGAGAATTCACATTATTCAGAGAAACTCATATTTCGCGAATAACACTTAAAATCATTGGTAAACAAACGTAGTGCTGAAAATATACAGTTTGACTGCTGTTTTGACAGGGTTGGGGTCTTTAAAATTACGCGCAGTGCGTAAAAAGACGCCCGCCTGACATATCGTCATGTAACTCGAGAACCGAGGCACGGATTTGGTCGATCGAGGTGTTCAGTTCAGTTCAGAGTTTTTATTTGCCACATGGAATCATACAATCAGAGTTTCTTCATTACACAATCATAAATAGTCATTCCATGGACAAAAGGAGCAGGAAGAAGAATAAATCTTATAGTTACCTGCCCCTTATTCCTAAACTAACAAGTATTTACTTAATGGTCGGCGACGGCGTACAACCTAATTTACACAAATAATAATTTATACCATTATAAAAGAAACACACAATCCACAGTTAAACAAGACAAAAATTTATAATAATAATAATGATAAAGAATAAAGAAGAAAAGAAAGAGAAGAAAAAAAAGAAAAGATCTCACTATTCAGATCACATTTGATTTTCATACTGACTGAATATTTTTTTTTAATCATTTTTTTTGAATTGATAAACACTATTACATCCCTTAAGCTCGCTATGGAGAGAATTCCATAACTTTACACCAATAACTGAAGGACACATCTGTTTAAGTGTGGTACGTGCAAACTGATGTTTAAAATTGTATTTTCTCCTACTAAACTCACTTTCTAAATGAAAAAGATTTTGTAGTTTTTCTGGCAGTGTATTATTTCTTGCCCTAAACATAATTAACATTGTTTGAAACTTAACCATGTCTTCAAGTTTAATTATTCTAGATTTAATAAATAATATATTTGTGTGTTCTCGATAACTCACTTTATGTGTGATTCGTACAGCCCTCTTCTGTAGTATATATAATGGTTTTATATTAGTCCCATAAGTATTCCCCCATACTTCAACACAATAACTGATATAAGGTGAGATGAGTGAGCAGTAGAGTGTTCTCATTGCCTCATACTCTAACACAGTGGTTCTCAACCTTTTTACACCAAGTACCACCTGAGAACGTAGCTGGCTCTCCAAGTACCACCATATGACCGGCGTTAAAATACAGTCTATTCAGCTATGCGCAGTTCACGCAGGAGGCAAATGTATTCCTAATAACATTATTTATTGTTAACTTTTGTCAGACACAGCCACAATGTACAAAGGGATAGCACTAGAACTAGCAAACGCCTCCACACAACTCATACAATGCAAGGGGCATTGAGAACATAATAACTAACATTCTCACATAGCAAGTGAGAAAATTAAGAACAACTGTATTTCAGCTAATGTACTTAATTCTCTCTATCTCTCTCTGTCTGTCTGTCTGTCTGTCTGTCTGTCTCTCTCTCTCTCTCTCTCTCTCTCACACAGCAAGCGATTGTCCATCATTCTCTCACACACACACACACACACACACACACACACACACACACACACACACACACACACACACACACACACACACAATTATCTTGTTACAAAAACTTAATTTCCTGCATTCTGGTGCAGGCATTTTAAAATGTTTACCCTTTAAATGCCAGTGTTTGTGATGGGCATCACAAATTATTGTAAAAAAGAAAAGAAAACACATATTCAATACATTTGTTTTATGTTTACCCTTTAAATGCCAGTTTGTGTGATGGCATCACAAATTATTGTTAAAAAAAACACACAAAGTAAAATATTTTCAATATATCAAATGCAAAGTACATTTTTCTGGGGGGGATTGTTACAGGCTAGGCATGTGTCAATGATTAGCAGCAACACAGATTTTGATGGATTTTTTGTAATGTCAGATTTTTTATCTGACATTACAAAAAATCTAAAAATAAATGGTTATGATCAGGGCTGAAGTTGAATTAAAGATTTATGACTGTTTAGACTGCATTACTCTCTGTCACAGTGATCTCCTGGTTGTTCCCCACTTAGGTTATCTAACTATCGCGCCACCGCAACCAGAAACACTGGCCTGGCCTGCTTCTAATTTCAGTGGCCTGACTGCAAAAAAAATTTTTACTGGATGTTTACTGTTAATGCTTGTGTGTCTAATTTGATGTTATGTTTAAAAAAAAAAAAAAAAATGTAAAAAAAAAAAAAGCTTTTTTGTAAATGTTTTCAAGTACCACCAGCAGTACCACCAAGTACCACTAGTGGTACGCGTACCACAGTTTGAGAACCACTGCTCTAACACATCCTTTACTTTATTCATAACACAATCCATTCGAACGGCAACAAATGCATCTTTCAAACGGTTATATGTTCGGCGGAAAAAATGCTGCCCCCCCGAGCCGCTAGACGCCCGCAAAAAAGTGCCGCGACTTGCGGTGGTGAGGCCCCGATTTCGGGGACGGGTGCTTGGTTAAGAGGTTACTTTGAGGCCCCCAACCCTGCGGTCTGTGACCCCCTGGTGGGCTGTGTGTTCCCTGCGGTCTGTGACCCCCTGGTGGGCTGTGTGTTCCCTGCGGTCTGTGACCCCCTGGTGGGCTGTGTGTTCCCTGCGGTCTGTGACCCTCTGGTGGGCTGTGTGTTCCCTGCGGTCTGTGACCCTCTGGTGGGCTGTGTGTTCCCTGCGGTCTGTGACCCTCTGGTGGGCTGTGTGTTCCCTGCGGTCTGTGACCCCCTGGTGGGCTGTGTGTTCCCTGCGGTCTGTGACCCCCTGGTGGGCTGTGTGTTCCCTGCGGTCTGTGACCCTCTGGTGGGCTGTGTGTTCCCTGCGGTCTGTGACCCCCTGGTGGGCTGTGTGTTCCCTGCGGTCTGTGACCCCCTGGTGGGCTGTGTGTTCCCTGCGGTCTGTGACCCCCTGGTGGGCTGTGTGTTCCAGGTCTTCTCCAGCCCTGAGGCCCGCAGCAGCAGCGGAGGTGGAGGCCGGGGGCAGCGACGAGGAGTCGGAGTACATGATCCCCTCCTCCCGGCCCCTGCTGCTGCTCTCCATGACGGGGGAGAACCCCATGGCCCTCAGGCCCCCCCAGAACCAGCAGCAGCCTGCAGCCCCCCTCCAGCCTCAGACACCGCAGCCTGCCCCCCTCCTCCAGACGCAGCAGCCTCCGACGCCGCAACCTGCCCCCCCCCAGCACCAGACGCCGGAGCCTCTGCCTCCGCCCCAGCAGCCGGGCCCCCCCCCCCTCCAGCCCCAGACGCCGCAGCCTCAACCACAGCCCTGCCCTCTCGACGCACGGCACGACACACTTCACAGGTTTACAAATAAATAAATACGAAATGTTAAAGCTGCTTTATTCTGTTAAAGCTGCTTTATTCTATCTCACGTCATCACACATATAAGCCTAGATGCTTTGTGTTGTAAACATGTGTCGGGAGGTAGACTGGAGGCCCTGTGTTGCGTGTAAACAGTGACTCAGGGCGGGTCTCTCCGGGGTTAATAAGTAACGGGGGAAATACCAGCAGCACGTTGTCTCAATGTTGTGTGTCATGTGATGATACTGTCGTGAGTCGTCGGTTTCTTATCAATCCTCCTCGTTTCTATCGTTTCATCTGTGTTGTTGTTGTTGTTGTTGTTTTTCTCACCGCGGCAGGCTGACCTCGGCTGACCTGGCAGACGGCCCTCAGATGTACGAAGCCATGTACCTCATCCAGTCGCAGGCGCTGGCGGCCTCACAGGAGCACCAGGCCAGAGAGACAGGTACCGTCTGTCACATGACCCGGGCCGGCCAATGAGGCACCAGCTTGTTTAGCTACACCTAGCTGTCTGGTTACTGTCTAGCAGCCTGTGTTTAACTACACCTAGTCAGGGCTCTACAGTGCGACCATATTGCTCGCATATGCCCCTAAAAATATGTGTGCGAACCTGAAAAATCAATTACGCGCACGGTGTGCGAGTGCAGATTACAGCCTCAGTCGTCCTTTTTTTTTTTTTTCTCTCTGCTGAGAATTGTTAAAAAACTACAAGTCCCACATTGCACTCAACCAACGGTCCAATCACAGTAGAGTGACGTGACTGGTTTCATGGGAAATAAAGCAAATGACCAATCGGAAGCTCTCATTTTGCTTGTTTACGCCCTGAAACTCCGCCATTGCGATATGCGAGCGTTTTCCGAGCAGCAGAACTCCGTGGAGTCCAGTCCGAGTACAGTCCGCTCGACTATGGGAGCACCTTTATTATAGTCTTACCAATAGCAATAGATTTTAGAACACCTAGATTTATCGATAGCAATAGTAATATAACGGTAATGCAACTAAACGAATGCCTTACTTTGTTAATCATATAACGTTGATGCAGTACAGACATGACAATAACATAACGTGTACACATTAAAATTGCGATAATCGATTCTAACATTTTCAAATCGATGCAGTTGAATTTTCCCCTTAGGATCGATGCATTGTTACACCCCTACACCAAAGTAACTGGCCCACTGTGTGTGTGTGTGCAGCTAACTTGGCTAGCGTTATCAACAGCAGAGGTGGGCAATAGGGTCTAGCTGCAGCGCCGGACGGCCGGAGTGCAAGTGGTGTGACGTAATTGGCAGACTCGACTGTCAATCAATGGTCTACCTGACACGCAAACTCATAAACAATGTTTCTGTACTGGAGGTGTACAGTATTTCAATAGGCAACCCTGAAAGGATTCTTTTTCTAGAAGAGCAACACAGCCAAAACATAGGCATTGTATGCATAAAAGGGGCAAAAGCTAAAGTTAAGTGACTGTTACTTTTGTAGCAGTAGTTTGATTTGATAGTTTATTTGATAGGGACAGCACATTAATGAACATCAAGTACAAAATACAAAATGTAAACATGCAGGGTTGTAGCAAGAGCTAATTTACACACATGCACGCACAGTACAAATATACATTTATATATAAAAAAAAAAAAAATGTTACTTGAAATATTTTCCTAAATTTCTTTGTGTGCTCCTAAATTTTTTCATTTAGGAGCACATGTGCTCCTTGGGGAAAAAGGTTAGCGTAGAGCCCTGCTAGTTGTCTTTGTATCAGACGCTCCCCTCGTCTCTTCCAGAATACTCTGACTCCGCCCCCTCATCGCTTCCAGATTACTCTGACTCCGCCCCATTGTCTCTTCCATATTACTCTGACTCCGCCCCCTTGTCTCTTCCATATTACTCTGACTCCGCCCCCTCGTCTCTCCCAGATTACTCTGACTCCGCCCCCTCGTATCTTCCAGACTACTCTGACTCCGCCCCCATCGTCTCTCCCACATTACTCTGACTCCGCCCCCTAGTATCTCCCACATTACTCTGACTCCGCCCCCTCGTTGCTTCCAGACTACTCTGACTCCGCCCCTCGTCTTTTCCAGACTACTCTGACTCCGCCCCCTCGTCTTTTCCAGACTACTCTGACTCCGCCCCCTGTCTCTTCCAGATTACTCCGACCTGCCCCCCCCCCTGCCTCTGGACAACGGCCCCCTCGACCCCGGGGAGGGGGAGGGGGAGGAGAACGGATACGACTTCCCCAAACCCCGGCTGCCCGTGGCCCCCGCCCGCCGGGCGCCGTCTGAGCTGGGGGGGGCCTCGTCCTCCTCCTCGTCCTCCTCGTCGTCCTCTTCATCGTCCTCGTCTTCGTCGTCCTCCACCGTCCTCTCTGTGGACGCAGCGGACGCCGGAGCCGCAGCAGGTAACGTCTCTTTCAGGGTGGCTCAGGAGGTAGAGGAGCAGTCGTCTGGTAATCGGGACGGTTCCCGGTTCGATTCCCGGGCAGCGTGTCGAAGTGTCCTCGAGCGAGACACTTTTAACCCCTTAACTGCTCCCAGGATGAGCAGGTTGGGCGACACCTCGCGTGGTCGTGTGAGTGAGTGAGTGAGTGAGTGGGTAAAATGTGAGGAATAAATTGTAAAGAGCTTTGGATATAAAATAATTTACCATTTATAGACTACATAGCCTATGTTCGTTTTTTTAAGGCTTTCAGACGAGTGATGTTTTCATATTTTATTGTCTACCTGTAAAGTTGTGTTACATTCAAACGAGGTCCTGAGGAGGAATCACATTGATTGACCGCTAGGGGTGGGGTACCGAAACTGGTACTTTTAACCCTTTCACTGCCACACGACAGCCGGTTAACCCTTTCACTGTGACAATACAGAAGGTTAGCCCTTTACTGTCACACAACCGGCGGCGATGCTCCGTCATTAGCATCATTAGCTCTGCGGATGCATTAAAAGCAATAATTATGTTCAACAACAAAGTGCATAGAGACAATACTCATAGTTCACCACCAGAGGTTCAGCACATGATACAGTCGCACCAACATTACAGTGGCAGGTTGCTAAACAGCTGCTCCCTTATCCCGGATCTGAACCCTGCAGCTCTCTGGGTTTCCTTGATATTGAGCGGTAGTTTGTTCCACTCCACTGCACCTCTATATCGAAATGACAATTCACCCGTCTTCCTGTTGTGCTTACAGGGGACTACATTTCTCAGGCGTCCTCTCAAGTTCAAGTTCTTTAATAGTTGTCATACAGAAGTACAGAATACTTTCATACAAAATGCTTCTTACTGTTACGCTCCAGAGTGTTGTGTTGTGTGTGTGTGTGTGTGTGCGATCCTTTCAAAGTGGTTGTTAAAATGTGTTGTGGCTCTCAGGTTTAACATCTTGTGGACCATCCCTAGCTGTAACTGTTAGTTGCTCTGGCCTCCACTGGTAGCCAGTGGAGTTGTGTACATTGAGTCCTCCCTATATGGGTTCTGGAGTTTAGGCCTAAAACTACTCTGATTAGTTTGTTCTGTGAATGAATGAATGAATGAAAACTTTATTTAACAGATTGCAGAATGGGTACAATACAGTACAGCTCAATACACACAATTGTTAAGGGGATGCAGACCAGAGAAAGACTTTTGTCTTGTTTACATCAGGGTCCCCCATTTTCAATTCATAGTGACATTTATGACATGCACAACATATATGACATCATGACAATTATGACATAGGGACATACATGGCATACAGGTATATAGTACTGTTACATTTGTGACATATATGATATGCAAATATACAGTACTGTTACCCAGATATCCTAACAGAAAATATATACATATGATGGGGAGGAGACTGTCCATTAGGAGGGGGTGGTTTGGACTGTTTGAAGTTCATGTTGCAGGGGTTTGTTACGGCTCCAGTACCATGAGCTGATGGCGTAGTGGAAATGGCACTGGACCAGACATGAGGCGAGGGTTTTTAGGCAGTCTTCTGCAAGTTGAGAAAAATGGACTTCCTAGCTAAGAACCTTGTTCTGGCGCTTATCTTGCCCAGGACATTTAGGGCCATGTGGGTACCTCCTAGAGTCTCATCTAGGATACACTATGAACTGGATCTGTAGATATTTAACCGAGGGCTGTGATGTGATGGTTGTGCCTCCGGTGGTTATAACGTCAATGTCACTCACTTGTGCCTTGTATATATCTTATACCATTTTTTTTATAAAAAAAAACAATATCTTATTTTTACCTTTATTTTTTTCAGCATTCGTTTGTATTTAAATAGTTAATTTTTAGTTAAAGGGGAACTATCTTATAAATGGCCTTTTTGAGTGTTTAGCATTGTTTCCTAGCTATGTGAACTTATATTAATATGATCTATGTCTCTAATTCTCATATTGGCGCATTCTTCCAATTCTCCTCTCACAATATTCACCCTCACTGAACTGAGTCATCTGAAAATGTGCTGATTTGTGATGTCAGAGAGACACCGCTGCATGATAATGTGCTGTGTGGCATCAGGTACAAGATGAGCTGCACACAGTGGTTTAGGAGCCCAGGCTCAAAACGGCTCGAGATCTTGAGGTAGAAAAATGCTGTTTTTGAGGACTTGATTAGAAATACAAAACAATGAATAAAAAAATAAATTACAGAGGTGTTCCATAGACTCACAGGAATTGTGTAAAAGTGCCCAAATAGTGAAAGAAATAGTAAAATAGTTCCCCTTTAAGTATTGAGTGATTTTGTGTGCAGGGCTAGACTAGCAAAGTAAGATGTTCATTGTACGGCTAACCGTCTGTTTAACGACACGCTGTTCTCTCTCTCCGCAGTGTCCAGCGAGGAGGCCCCGGAGAGGCCCCCCAAGCCCCTGCCCCGACGCATCACCGCGGAGCGTCGGGCCAGCCCCGTCCCCGTCCTGGTCCCGCCCGGAGGAGGAGGAGCTGGTCCCGGTCCCGGTCCCGATCCCCACATCAGCAGTGAGATCGAGCTCCTGCTGAGCCAAGGCTACTGCCTGCAGGACATCCAGAAGGCGCTGATGATCGCACAGAACAATCTGGAGATGGCCAAGAACATCCTGCGAGAGTTCGTCTCCATCCCCAACACCGCCCACGTGCTCACATAGCCCCCCTGCGCTGTCCGCTGTCTCTCTCTCTCTCTCTCTCTTACTGTCTCTCTCTCGCTCTCTCTATCTCTCTCTTACTGTCTCTCTCTTACTGTCTCTCTCTCTCTGTATCTCTCTCTCTCTGTATCTCTGCCTCTCTCTCTCTCTCTATCTCTCTCTTACTGTCACTCTCTCTCTCTCTCTCTCTCTCTCTATCTATCTCTCTGTATCTCTCTCTTACTGTCTCTCTCCCTCTCTCTGTATCTCTCTCTCTCTATCTCTCTCTCTCACTGTCTCTCTCTCTCCCTCTCTCTGTATCTCTCTCTCTCTGTATCTCCCTCTCCCTTTCTCTCTACCTCTCTCTCCCTCTCTCCCTTTCTCTCTACCTCTCTCTCTGTATCTCTCTCTCTCTCTCTCTCCCCTCTCTCACACTCTGTATCTCCCTCTCTCTCTCTCTCTCTGTATCTCCCTCTCTCTCTCTCTGTATCTCACTCTCTCTCTCTCTCTGTATCTCTCTCTCTCTCTCTCTCTCTGTATCTCCCTCTCTCTCTCTCTCTCTCCCTCTCTCTCTCCGTGCTCTCGTTGCCCTGGCTCGCCCCTGGCTCAGGTTGGGGCTCCCAGCCTGTGGGACTCCGTGCTCTCGTTGCCCTGGCTCAGGTTGGGGCTCCCAGCCTGTGGGACTCTGTGCTCTCGTTGCCCTGGCTCGCCCCTCCTCAGGTTGGGGCTCCCAGCCTGTGGGACTCTGTGCTCTGCACTCCATGCGCTTTCAGCGGTGTGTGTCTGGCCTTGCTGTGACCTTCAGCACAGCTGTCTGCCCTCCTCTTCTTCTTCTTCAAATACATCTCTATAGTACTGTGTGTGTGCACGTGCGCGCGTGCGTGTGTGTGTGTGTGGGGGACGATTACAGGACGACCACACGGCGCGCGACGGAATACTTTTCTACGGAAACCCCCGGAGAACAATTCACACGTTCCATTTTGAAGCCTCTTTGGCGAAAATGTAACCCGACGCCTCACGCGGACGAAACGAGAGGAGAGACGATAAAAATGTATGCGTGTCTATATGAGAATTTAATATATGAGTAAATGTATATTAAATATGTATAATATATATATATATACGTACATATACAGTATGTGAAAAGTAGTTCAGCTTCGAGGGTTTGTTTGCTATCGATGCGGGTTGGTCTGGGTCAGTGAGAGAGACCCTACTGCTGGTACCGTCCTCTTAGAGTCAAACAGAGAGACCCCTCTGGGTCAGTGAGAGAGACCCTACTGCTGGTACCGTCCTCTCAGAGTCAAACAGAGAGACCTCTGTGGGTCAGTGAGAGAGACCCTACTGCTGGTACCATCCTCTCAGGGTCAAACAGAGAGACCTCTCGGGGTCACTGAGAGAGACCCTACTGCTGGTACCGTCCTCTCGGAGTCAAACAGAGAGACCTCTGGGGGTCAGTGAGAGAGACCCTACTGCTGGTACCGTCCTCTTAGAGTCAAACAGAGAGACCTCTGTGGGTCAGTGAGAGAGACCCTACTGCTGGTACCGTCCTCTCAGAGTCAAACAGAGAGACCTCTCGGGGTCAGTGAGAGAGACCCTACTGCTGGTACCGTCCTCTCAGTCAAACAGAGAGACCTCTCGGGGTCAGTGAGAGAGACCCTACTGCTGGTACCGTCCTCTCAGAGTCAAACAGAGAGACCTCTCTGGGTCAGTGAGAGAGACCCTACTGCTGGTACCGTCCTCTCAGAGTCAAACAGAGAGACCTCTGGGGGTCAGTGAGAGAGACCCTACTGCTGGTACCGTCCTCTCAGAGTCAAACAGAGAGACCTCTCGGGGTCAGTGAGAGAGACCCTACTGCTGGTACCGTCCTCTCGGAGTCAAACAGAGAGACCTCTCGGGGTCAGTGAGAGAGACCCTACTGCTGGTACCATCCTCTCAGAGTCAAACAGAGAGACCTCTCGGGGTCAGTGAGAGAGACCCTACTGCTGGTACCGTCCTCTCGGAGTCAAACAGAGAGACCTCTCTGGGTCAGTGAGAGAGACCCTACTGCTGGTACCGTCCTCTCGGAGTCAAACAGAGAGACCTCTGGGTCAGTGAGAGAGACCCTACTGCTGGTAGGAGTACCTGTGAAGGAGGAAGAGGAGCAGGAGGTGTTAGGGGGGGGTCTTCCTCAGTCTGCTCAGCTCGGCAGACGAACACAGGGCAGAACTCCTTTGGCCTTTGATTAATTAACGATGTTGCTTTGGTACTTTTTAGTTTTAGTTTAAGAAGACGTGCGTGTTTTGAAGACGTGTTTGTCGTGGTGTAAATTCTTTTGTCAAAGTAGCGCGACGTTGGTTTCGGGTCTGGACCACCATCTGTCTGTCTGTCTGGCTCCTCGGGGGCTTGTATGCTTTCTACAACGGAGTTCGGCGATTCATTTCTGGTCATGTGACATGTACGCCCCAATTGTGGGACCGCAAGTGTCTACACTGGTTAAGCTTAGGCGCTCTTTCGAAGTTGGTTAAGGTTAGGGTTTGTCTTAGAGCAGGGCGATAGAACGCCAGGTGCTTTGCAGGCTGTTCGACGCGGAAATGGGCAAGTGGCCAATCGGATTCGCAAAAATCGCCGAACTCCGTTGTAGAAAGCATGGACACTCCCGGGGGAGCGACCTGCACACTCTGTGTGTGTGTGTGTGAACAAGCATCCGTGCCTGTATGTATGTATATATATGTGTGTGTGTGTATATATATATATGTATCTATGTTTGTATATTAGGGCTGGGCGATTCTTGCTCAAATGTGAATCACGATTCTCTCACACGATTCTTATTTTTTCAATAAAATCATTTATTGCACTCTTTCTTAAACAGGCAACATAACATTATATCAAAGTGCTTGACTTAAACACATATATCAAAGTGCTTGACTTAAACTTAAAAGTCTCTTGTAACATACAAAATAACGATTTTATTTCGATTAAACGTGCAGCCCTAGTGTATATATATATATATGTGTGTGTGTGTATGTATGTATGTATGTATGTATGTATATATGTATGTGTATATATATGTGTATATATATGTATAATATGTATGTATGTACGTGTGAGCAACCTCTCATCTGTCAGACCGGATCTTTTCACGGCCCGTTCTCAAACTGACTTTGTACAACATGAACATGAATGTGTTATTCCAGTGCAGTAGTTTAACTAGTGTTCAAACTCCCTGCTATTCTAACCCTGCTCCTCCTCCTGATGGACGGGCCCGGTGCAGACAGAGAGGATGTACTAATGTTGACCCCGACCTCCCAGACATGCTAACGTCCTCTGTGATCCGTGTCAGCTGACTCTCCGTCTCTCTCTCTCTGTCTCTCTCCGTCTCTCTCTCTCTCTCTCTCTTGTCTGTCTGTCTCTCTCTCTCTCTTGTCTGTCTCTCTCCCTCTTTCTTGTCTGTCTCTCTCCCTCTTTCTCTGTCTCTATCTGTGTATCTGTCTTTCTCTGTGTGTCTCTGTCTCTCTCCCTCCCTCTCTCTGGCTCTCTTTCTGTCTCTCTCTCTCTCTGTGTCTCTCTCTCCCTCCCTCTCTCTGGCTCTCTCTCTCTTTCTCTCTCCCTCTCTCCCTCCCTCTCTCTGGCTCTCTTTCTGTCTCTCTCTCTCTCTCTCCCTCTCTCTCTGACACATTGACTGATATGGGTGTCTGGTCTCTCCAGCCCAGTCCACATTGTGAAAAAAAAAAAAGAAGAAAATGTGTCATGGATTTACTTTGATAATATATTATTGTAATATGATCATCATCATAATTGTTGTTATTATAATTACTTCAGAAGTGCTTCACTGCTGCTACTATTGTTAGTGCTAAAACAATTAAGCCTTAAATGTACATTTGTGAATATTTGTTTAATCGTCTTTTCTTATCTTTTCTTTTTTTTGTTGTTGTTGTTTCGTAAAGTGACAGTATCCGTATTTCTTTGGTCGGTAACGTAATATACTTGAAAGTACAAGCAGCTTGAGAACCTGCAACCCTCTCGAGCTCGCTCCCTTTTCAGTGTTTAATTAAAACCTCTTTTTACCGCTACAGTCCACCGCTCAGAATGCATATTATATATTAGCAAAAAAAAAACGCATGAGATGTGGAAACGCAACGGCGCCCCCTGCTGAGAGGGAGGGAGTGAGCACAGCAGCGCGTTGGCTAGTCGTGGTCTTTTTAATGGCGGACCAAGTGAATCTACTCATTCTGTGAGTGATGTTGAACCCCCCCCCCCCCGCCCAGTGTAAGAACTAACTCAGGAATCTGGCTTTTTACACACACCCCCCCCCCCCCCCCCCCCTAACTAGCGTAGACTAGAGAGATGACCGTGAGTTATTAATGACCACATGGCGCTGACACAGAGCGTCACGCGTCGCCAAACACAGCCTCTTGTTGAAGAAGCCATCGATCTTCACATCTTAACGTTATTATTATTATTATTATTATTTACAATGGAAAGTTTCACAGGACAAAAAGATGGATTTCCAGGTACTAACGGACACAATGAACCCAAGGAGATAATTTTTTTTATATTCTTTTTTTTTTATAGGTACATCCGACTTCACCTCTCGCAGCATGTGAAGAATGTTGTTGGGTGAGGTTCACTTATGGATAGTTTATGAACCTCGGTGTCTACTGTAGTTATTACTGGAGCGTCATCTCAGTGTCTATATGATGTAGTTCTATATGATGTAGTTCTGAGTAGAGCAGCATCTCAGTGTCTATATGATGTAGTTCTATATGATGTAGTTCTGAGTAGAGCGTCATCTCAGTGTCTATATGATGTAGTTCTATATGATGTAGTTCTATATGATGTAGTTCTGAGTAGAGCAGCATCTCGGTGTCTATATGATGTAGTTCTATATGATGTAGTTCTATATGATGTAGTTCTGAGTAGAGCGTCATCTCAGTGTCTATATGATGTAGTTCTATATGATGTAGTTCTGAGTAGAGCGTCATCTCAGTGTCTATATGATGTAGTTCTATATGATGTAGTTCTGAGTAGAGCAGCATCTCAGTGTCTATATGATGTAGTTCTATATGCTGTAGTTCTGAGTGGAGAGACATCTCAGTGTCTATATGATGTAGTTCTATATGATGTAGTTCTATATGATGTAGTTCTGAGTGGAGAGACATCTCAGTGTCTATATGATGTAGTTCTATATGATGTAGTTCTATATGATGTAGTTCTGAGTGGAGAGACGTCTCGGTTTCTGGTCGTTACTGTTATTTGTTTTATTTTTTTTTGTCCCTAGTTGCCTTGAGAAACGTAACGAAATAACTTTTCTGAATGCGATCTCGTGACGGAGGAGGGCGCTCCCTAAACACTCCCCCAGTCCCCCCGCTCCCTAAACACTCCCCCAGTCCCTCCGCTCCCTAAACACTCCCCCAGTCCCCCCGCTCCCTAAACACTCCCCCAGTCCCCCCGCTCCCTAAACACTCCCCCAGTCCCTCCGCTCCCTAAACACTCCCCCAGTCCCTCCGCTCCCTAAACACTCCCCCAGTCCCTCCGCTCCCTAAACACTCCCCCAGTCCCTCCGCTCCCTAAACACTCCCCCAGTCCCTCCGCTCCCTAAACACTCCCCCAGTCCCTCCGCTCCCTAAACACTCCCCCAGTGTCTATATGATGTAGTTCTATATGATGTAGTTCTGAGTAGAGCAGCATCTCAGTGTCTATATGATGTAGTTCTATATGATGTAGTTCTGAGTAGAGCAGCATCTCAGTGTCTATATGATGTAGTTCTATATGATGTAGTTCTATATGATGTAGTTCTGAGTAGAGCAGCATCTCGGTGTCTATATGATGTAGTTCTATATGATGTAGTTCTATATGATGTAGTTCTGAGTAGAGCGTCATCTCAGTGTCTATATGATGTAGTTCTATATGATGTAGTTCTGAGTAGAGCGTCATCTCAGTGTCTATATGATGTAGTTCTATATGATGTAGTTCTGAGTAGAGCAGCATCTCAGTGTCTATATGATGTAGTTCTATATGCTGTAGTTCTGAGTGGAGAGACATCTCAGTGTCTATATGATGTAGTTCTATATGATGTAGTTCTATATGATGTAGTTCTGAGTGGAGAGACATCTCAGTGTCTATGATGTAGTTCTATATGATGTAGTTCTATATGATGTAGTTCTGAGTGGAGAGACGTCTCGGTTTCTGGTCGTTACTGTTATTTGTTTTATTTTTTTTTGTCCCTAGTTGCCTTGAGAAACGTAACGAAATAACTTTTCTGAATGCGATCTCGTGACGGAGGAGGGCGCTCCCTAAACACTCCCCCAGTCCCTCCGCTCCCTAAACACTCCCCCAGTCCCTCCGCTCCCTAAACACTCCCCCAGTCCCTCCGCTCCCTAAACACTCCCCCAGTCCCTCCGCTCCCTAAACACTCCCCCAGTCCCTCCGCTCCCTAAACACTCCCCCAGTCCCTCCGCTCCCTAAACACTCCCCCAGTCCCTCCGCTCCCTAAACACCCCCCCAGTCCCTCCGCTCCCTAAACACTCCCCCAGTCCCTCCGCTCCCTAAACACTCCCCCAGTCCCTCCGCTCCCTAAACACTCCCCCAGTCCCTCCGCTCCCTAAACACTCCCAATCTTTTTTCTCTCTCTCTCTCTCTCTCTCTCTCTCTCTCTCTCTCTCTCTCGCACGGTAAACCAATTTGTGCTTTTGATACTGTCACTTTAACGAAAGGCGAACTGTACAAACTTACTGATGTTAAAGTGGATATAAATGTTTTGATTCATTTTTGCATTCCTGTACGACGTGTCGGATTTAAGTTTTTTGTTGTTGTTGTCTTCGTTGTTCCAAAGGTTTCCTCGTGTGAATACTCGTTGTGTGAGCAGTGCCATAATAATGCGAGTCCTTTGGCGTAGAGAGAATAAGGCCTTGTATTTGAAGAGGGCCAACGGGGGGGTCGTTTATTCACCCGCTGCCCCCTCTGTGGGGGGGGCTCGACGGCCCAGTGTCCAGTGTAAACCTGCCCGTCCTCTAGGGCTCCTCCGGGGACAGAAGCGCTGACCCAGGGTCAGTGAGCGGGTCCTCTTCGACCATCTCCGTCACAATGACCCGAGAGGTCAAACTGACCCTGGTCCACTTGATGAACAGCAGCCCCCCCCCCCCCCCCGCTCGTTCGTTCGTTCGTTCGTTCGTTCCCAGTTCTGACTTGCGTTCCTCACTTGGGGGGACACTTCGGCTTTCTACCAGGAGGGGGAGCTGTGTTTCCATGTTGCCATGTCGCCTCCTCATCAGTAAAAAAAAGGCATTTCGTTAACTTTTTTGATGGTTTTTATTAATGCTCATATCACTTTGGAAAGTATGCACAGTGCTATACTGTTAATAAAATGATAAGAAGAAAAAAGCATGGCGTGTCTTTGTCTCTGTGTGAAAGTGAACTCTGAAAATGTTCTCAATTCTTATTATTTGCTTTGACCATTGAACACCACTAGTCTACCTGCCCCCCCCCCCCCCCCCCCCCCACACCCAGAGTCCTACTGAACACCACTAGTCTACCTGCCCCCCCCCCCCCCCCCACACCCAGAGTCCTCTCCTGTGACCGGCAGCATCTATATACTTCCCGCCAAGCAAGTTGTCCTTTTTGCGCGATCTGATTGGCCACTGACGTTTCTGGTCATGTGTGACATGTGCGCCCAATCGTGTGACGGCAAGTTCTTTGGACGGTTAAGCCTAGGCGCTCTTTCGAAGTCGGTTAAGGTTAGAGTTTGTCTTAGAGCAGCGGGCGATAGAACACCAGCCCTGATTCCAAACTCTAACCTTAACCAACCTGCGAAAAGAGTCGCCTATAAGCTTAACCGGTGATAAACTAGGTGTTGGGTCGTTTGCAGGCTGTTCGACGCGGAAATGGGCTAAGACACTGCTCGTCGTGCGATTGGGCGCACATGTCACATGACCAGAAACGTCAGTGGGCCAATCGGAGCAACGCGGAAGGACAACTTGCTTGTGGGCAGTATAGACGCTGACCGGCCAGGGGCCTCTACTCAGCACTCTACGAGGTAAAGTCCGTCTCATTTAGCAAACGACACGGTTGATGACTTTTCATTTTAATAACAGTCTCTTTATTTGGCTTTTTTTACTTTGGGAACAAAAATGACAGAACAACAAACTAAATGTATTGGTTTGAATGTCCTAAAGTTAATTCATCTTACAAATCATAAACATTACAAGAAGGCAGTGTACAGGTTTCAACCATTCAAAAGGAACATTGGTACTGTAGCACACACACACACACACACACACACATCAACACACTGTCTATTAGCTGGGATGGTACGCTACTGTATGACACGTGTAACATTAGACGTTGCACGCACACCAAGGATGGTTGATTGTCATAAATTCCATTTTCACATTTAGGCAATATTATGTATAGATTTCTACCGGTTTACCGTTTGTTTCTGGTTGTTGAACCCTGGTGATATACTTGTGATTGTAGAAGGACCGGGCAGGGGGGCGGGGCTTGAGCCTTTTGCCCCAAGTGCCTCTTTATTTTTGTCCAATATGAACACTGGGGGTTGGTGGGTTAACCCTTTCACTGCCACACTACAGACGGGTAACCCTATCGACGGTAGCGTGATAGTAAAGGGTTACCCGTCTAGTGTGGCAGTGAAAGGGTTAAGTGCCCTTTTTGTAGCTCGAGCCCCCGCCCCCCCCACATGGTCTCTGCACGCCCCTGGTGACGGGCACTTCTGTAGAGTAGACCCGACGCCGACTTGACAAACTCCCGACGTTTCACACGTTAAAAAACCTAAAGCAGTGTAATTGTCGTGAGAAATGTTAGTACAGTCACATTCAGTAACGAATATAAACACGGTAGACCTGGATATTGATCGGTATTCATTGATCGCTGTCCACTTTGGGGCTAACGCTGGTGGGTATCAACGCAAGGCATCACTCCCACTTATTATCGACGAGTCCGGAATAGGAAACGCATGTCGCGGGTCTGACATGTATATCGGTTTAATCACAGATCATCATATATTTAAAATCAATTATTGAAATGCGATGATTTAAAATGGAAATATGTTTCTCTCCACCTCACACGGGGGAAGGCAAATGTCATGCCATGACCCAGATATACCGTGACGCCGGGCCAATAATCTGTTGAACCTTCATCCTTTTTTTCATGTTTCCAATGAACACACTAGAAATAATAATAACATGTTTCAGTAATGAGAGACATTCCTTCTCCAAACAAAAACGGCACAATAACATAAATGATAACTACAAAGAAATCAGTGCACTGGACAATGAATGTTGTGTTTTTTTTTTTCATAACTAATAACGTAACGGAAGCTTCTCCTGCCCTTCACGTAAAGCCACCCGATACAAAAACATGAACTTATAAAGGCAGACGTACAAAATACGACCAAAAGATTGGCGACGGCGCCGATTACATACATACAAACAACGGCGGAAAAACGAGACAGCAGTTTGTGGAGGTAAGAGAAACGATGAAAGATTATAATAACTACAAACAAACAAACAAACGTTAAGCCCTTCTCGGGGAAAATGCCAAACTTGGAACAGAGAATTCACGCTTCTCTGACAGACGAGCGACACGTCTTCATTCACCAGTCAAACGAGCGGGAGGGGTCGGGGGGTGTACAGGAGTCGGTGTCAGTGGTCGACTAAAAATATATATATGTGTAACGGTTGTGACAACGTCACCTCAAACTTCGATGGCCCAATGGAGATTCAAACCCGGGTCTCCCACGCCGCGGGCAACAACACACACCGCTATACCAAGAGGTGAACTCACTTCTTTGTAACGTGTCTAATGCGTCTTGAGGATGTGAGAGTGAGTTTAACCCACAGCACCGCTACTCACCCCAGCCACTTCGTGACTGTGCTTCACGATACCATCTGTTACATATATATGTATTAAAGGGGAACTATTTTTACTATTTCTTTCACTATTTGGGCACTTTTACACAATTCCTGTGAGTTTATGGAACACCTCTGTAATTCTATTTTTTTTTTTTATTCATTATTTTGTATTTCTAATCAAGTCCTCAAAAACAGCATTTTTCTACCTCAAGATCTCGAGCCGTTTTGAGGCTGGGCTCCTAAACCACTGTGTGGCCTGGTGCCAACTGCCACATTATCATGCAGCTGAGTCTCTCTGACATCACAAATCATCACATTTTCAGATGACTCAGTTCAGTGAGGGTGAATATTGTGAGAGGAGAATTGGAAGAATGCGCCAATATGAGAATTAGAGACATAGATCCTATTAATATAAGTCCACATAGCTAGGAAACAATGCTAAACACTGAAAAAGGCCATTTATAAGATAGTTCCCCTTTAAGGTGACGATGTCACAACCGTTACATATATATATATATATATAAAATAAAACATATATATATCAAATAAAACATCAAATGAGAAAGGATTATGTGACTCGACGAGAACAAACGGGGAAGAAACAGAAGCTACAGGGTTGGCAGCGGTACTGGTTCTGGTACCACTAAGGACCTGGCGGCAGGGAGCGGTACTGGTTCTGGTACCACTAAGGACCTGGTGGTTGGGAGCGGTACTGGTTCTGGTACCACTAAGGACCTGGTGGTTGGGAGCGGTACTGGTTCTGGTACCACTAAGGACCTGGTGGTTGGCAGCGGTACTGGTTCTGGTACCACTAAGGACCTGGCGGCAGGGAGCGGTACTGGTTCTGGTACCACTAAGGACCTGGTGGCAGGCAGCGGTACTGGTTCTGGTACCACTAGGGACCTGGTGGTTGGGAGTGGTACTGGTTCTGGTACCACTAAGGACCTGGCGGCAGGGAGTGGTACTGGTTCTGGTACCACTAAGGACCTGGCGGCAGGGAGTGGTACTGGTTCTGGTACCACTAAGGACCTGGCGGCAGGGAGTGGTACTGGTTCTGGTACCACTAAGGACCTGGTGGTTGGGAGCGGTACTGGTTCTGGTACCACTAAGGACCTGGTGGTTGGCAGCGGTACTGGTTCTGGTACCACTAAGGACCTGGCGGCAGGGAGCGGTACTGGTTCTGGTACCACTAGGGACCTGGTGGTTGGGAGCGGTACTGGTTCTGGTACCACTAAGGACCTGGTGGTTGGGAGCGGTACTGGTTCTGGTACCACTAAGGACCTGGTGGTTGGCAGCGGTACTGGTACTGGTACCACTAAGGACCTGGTGGTTGGCAGCGGTACTGGTTCTGGTACCACTAAGGACCTGGTGGTTGGCAGCGGTACTGGTACCACTAGGGTTCTGGCGGCAGGGATAAAGCGCGGCCTGGGCCCCTGGGTTTCAGTGTACAGACTTTTAGCAAAAGCAGGGTCGAAACGTAGAAAGAAGAACAAAAAGACGGAAGGGCTACTACTACAACTGACCACATTCTCACGGTGGCCATTTTGCTCTCATGCCACGCTCGGGGGGGTTGGGTTCCCACCTTGGGTTGTTGGGGAGCAGGGTTGGAAAGGAGCCCCAACCTGAGCACGGCATGATCTAAGAGCAAAATGTCCACCGTGTTGAATATGTGAGCACCGAAACAAAACGCTCTCTCTCTGGTTGTGCATTTTTTGTTGTTTTTCTTCTTTTTTTTCGTTTTATATATATCGGGTTATTTTAAATAAAGAAATATATACACAGAATATAGTATCTACACTTGATAAACGAGACGTCGCGGCGGGCTGCTCTTCAGTGATTGGTTTGCCTGAGGTGGCAGTTGATTGGCTATTAAAAAAACGGTCCCAGCTAGTCCTCTAGCTGGGGGGTCCTCGGGGCGGTCAGCAGTAGACGTCGAGGCTCGAGTTCATGACGACTGCAGTACACAGGCTGTCCATGGAGGTGTCGGGGGGGCGCTATAGCCAATAGAGATCAATAGAGTTATGTCGTGGAGCTCTGCGATTGGTTCTCGCCGAATCTCCGGGCGGGGAGGCTAGCGTTGCATGGCAACAACAGAACGGCACCCTGGACTGGAAGCAGGCGAGAGGCCCGACGTTGGGAGAGACTTTGAGTCTCGGTTGACCATCTGTAGATGTGAAACGATAGAAGAACCGAGCCGCTCCACGACATAACTCCATTAACAGAGAGCTCTGGTGGTGGCTAGACGGCATCGCTGGAGTTGACGGAGATAGACGGAGAGGGTGGAGGATGGGAACAGCCGTCTGTCCGTCTGTCTGTCAGCGGTCATCTGACATGGACCTCCGTCTCTCACCTGCTCACATCCAGATACTCTTCACTCCAGGGCCAAACACAAGGAGAGAGAGAGGGAGAGGGAGAGGGAGGGGGGAGAGAGAGAGGGAGAGAGAGAGAGAGAGAGAGAGAGAGGGAGAGAGAGAGAGAGACAGAGAGAGAAAGAGATGTTAACGGATCATGAATCAGGACGGTTGAAAAGCAGAAACGTTCAGTGACGTCTTGGTCCCAGTCAGTGCATCAAGTTCAAGTTCTTTATTTGTCAAATATACACAACAATACAGAGGGGGGGGGGGGCATTGCAGCCAGGTAATGAAATTATTGTGTTTTGCACTAAACGGTGCACAATTAAGAAACATCGATGAATACAAGAATGGTAACATCAAATAAAATGTAAAAAGGTCAGATAAAATAGTCTATTTACAGAAAGTGTCTTGCGTGTGGTGTATGTGCATGATGAGGTACAGGGTGTGTGTGTGTCCAATAAGTAGTAGTATGATAAATAAAAATATCAAAATGAGGTAAGATCAAATTAAATATTAAATGTCTACAGAAAGTGTCTTGCGTAAAAGTGTACGTGCATCTTAAGGTGCATGTGTCGTGTGTGTGTGTCGTGTGTGTGTGTGTGTTCAAGAGTTTAAGTAACAATTGTATTACCCAGGGACAGTGCACATTAACGTCACGGTGACCAAATGCGTCCACATTTTTATAGGATTCTATCACATTTTCATAACAATAGCGAATATAACTTACCCTGCGCCGTTTTCATTGAGGTTTCTTACAAAATTAACGATGTTTTATTTGTCCTTTATATGCGGATAACATTTAAAATCTTAAATTGTACCATTTTGTTTCCCTTATTATTATGCTAATGATGCACTTTTGTTAAGATCATTAGTTTACCATTCGCGGCCACTGTACCGAGGTCGCATTAATAGTTTACCGCTGTTCAGATCGCGTCAAAGAATAGACGCGTCCCCGTGACCTGTGACCTGTGCTAAAGCTCTTGGGAAATGTATTGTTGTAGTTTTCAACATTTTCACCTTTTAATTTTAAACCAATGCTGCCATCTACTGACAACAGAAAGTGTTGTGTATCGTCAACTTTAAGAGGCTACCCTCGCACTTCCGTAAACACCGTCGCCCCAAAACACAGTCTAGAGATTCCCACTTTTTACTGGGAATGGGGCGTGACCGAATTTGGTCCCAGACAATAAGAGTGACTGCGATTGGTCTACGTTCCGTTAATCAACATCTTCAGTTTCCACCTCAATGTAAATGTGCGTAGAGTTAGCTAATGAGCTAGTTTCCATCTGTGGTCCCTGCCTACCATGTCTTCATGGTGTGAGAGGAAACCAGAGTACCTGGAGGAAACCCACGTGAACACAGGGAGAACATGCAAGCTCCACACAGAAAGGCCCCCTGCTGGGGTTCGAACCCAGGACCTTCCTGCTGTGAGGCAGCGGTGCGGACCTGATGTGGTGAATGGATTGTATTGTTTACCTGGTCGCTAGGAGGCTTCTTCTCTCCGTTCACCCCCAGCAGCACGGCCTCCTCGGTGTCTCCCTTCATCTCCACCACGATGTCCTTGTTGGACTTCTGCTTGGTGCTGTGAGGCCCGCGGAGAGCACAGTCAGTACAGTGTGAGGCCCGGAGGAGAGCACAGTCAGTACAGTGTGAGGCCCGGAGAGCACAGTCAGTACAGTGTGAGGCCCGGAGAGCACAGTCAGTACAGTGTGAGGCCCGGAGGAGAGCACAGTCAGTACAGTGTGAGGCCCGGAGGAGAGCACAGTCAGTACAGTGTGAGGCCCGGAGGAGAGCACAGTCAGTACAGTGTGAGGCCCGGAGGAGAGCACAGTCAGTACAGTGTGAGGCCCGGAGGAGAGCACAGTCAGTACAGTGTGAGGCCCGGAGGGTACAGTCAGTACAGTGTGAGGCCCGGAGGGTACAGTCAGTACAGTGTGAGGCCCGCGGAGAGCACAGTCAGTACAGTGTGAGGCCCGGAGGAGAGCACAGTCAGTACAGTGTGAGGCCCGGAGGGTACAGTCAGTACAGTGTGAGGCCCGGAGGGTACAGTCAGTACAGTGTGAGGCCCGCGGAGAGCACAGTCAGTACAGTGTGAGGCCCGGAGGAGAGCACAGTCAGTACAGTGTGAGGCCCGGAGGAGAGCACAGTCAGTACAGTGTGAGGCCCGGAGAGCACAGTCAGTACAGTGTGAGGCCCGGAGGAGAGCACAGTCAGTACAGTGTGAGGCCCGGAGAGCACAGTCAGTACAGTGTGAGGCCCGGAGGAGAGCACAGTCAGTACAGTGTGAGGCCCGGAGAGCACAGTCAGTACAGTGTGAGGCCCGGAGGACATAGTCAGTACAGTGTGAGGCCCGGAGGACACAGTCAGTACAGTGTGAGGCCCGGAGGAGAGCACAATCAGTACAGTGTGAGGCCCGGAGAGCACAGTCAGTACAGTGTGAGGCCCGGAGAGCACAGTCAGTACAGTGTGAGGCCCGGAGGAGAGCACAGTCAGTACAGTGTGAGGCCCGGAGAGCACAGTCAGTACAGTGTGAGGCCCGGAGAGTACAGTCAGTACAGTGTGAGGCCCGGAGGACATAGTCAGTACAGTGTGAGGCCCGGAGGACACAGTCAGTACAGTGTGAGGCCCGGAGGACACAGTCAGTACAGTGTGAGGCCCGGAGGACACAGTCAGTACAGTGTGAGGCCCGGAGAGCACAGTCAGTACAGTGTGAGGCCCGGAGAGCACAGTCAGTACAGTGTGAGGCCCGGAGGAGAGCACAGTCAGTACAGTGTGAGGCCCGGAGGGCACAGTCAGTACAGTGTGAGGCCCGGAGGGCACAGTCAGTACAGTGTGAGGCCCGGAGGAGGGCACAGTCAGTACAGTGTGAGGCCCGGAGGAGAGCACAGTCAGTACAGTGTGAGGCCCGGAGGGCACAGTCAGTACAGTGTGAGGCCCGGAGGACACAGTCAGTACAGTGTGAGGCCCGGAGGACACAGTCAGTACAGTGTGAGGCCCGGAGGACACAGTCAGTACAGTGTGAGGCCCGGAGGGCACAGTCAGTACAGTGTGAGGCCCGGAGGAGAGCACAGTCAGTACAGTGTGAGGCCCGGAGGACACAGTCAGTACAGTGTGAGGCCCGGAGGACACAGTCAGTACAGTGTGAGGCCCGGAGGACACAGTCAGTACAGTGTGAGGCCCGGAGGAGACAGTCAGTACAGCGGGTAAACCAACACATCACACAGTAACACATCACACAGTAACACATCACACAGTAACACATCACACAGTAACACATCACACAGTAACACATCACACAGTAACACATCACACTCACAGGTCAAAGGTCAGTAACACAGTAACAGACTCACAGGTCCTGTTTGGTCATATAATATAATAATAACTCACAGGTCCTGTAATAGGTAATATAATATAATAATAACTATATAATATAAATATATAATAATAACTCACAGGTCCTGTTTGGTCATATAATATAATAATAACTATATAATATAAATATATAATAATAACTCACAGGTCCTGTTTGCCCGAGCGCCCACAGATCTTGCCCTTCTTGTACAGGAAGTAGAGCACGCTCCCCAGGACGGCCAGCAGCAGGATGAGGATGATGATGACCGCGATCACCACGCCGTTGCCCTCTGGTGGAGAGAAACAGAAGCACGCCCACAGGGTCACTACTACTGTACTGTTTGTTCTGCACGGGACACAATGGGAGTTTAACAATAACAACACAGGAGCCGGAGGTCAGGGGTCGGAGGTCAGGGTGCAGGATGTCAGGCAGGCCGTGTGGCATCATCCAGTGAGCAGCAGCCAACGCAAACCAAGTGGGCGTGGAAGAGAGTGGAGCATCATTCAAGTGTGTGTGTGTGTGTATGTATGTCTACAGTATGTATGTATGTATGTATGTATGTATGTATGTGTTTGTTTGTGTGTATGTGTGTACAGTATGTGTGTATGTATATGTGTGTGTATGTACAGTATCTGTGTATATGTACAGTATGTGTGTATGTACAGTATGTGTGTATGTAGAGTATGTGTGTATGTATGTATGTACAGTATGTATGTGTGTATGTACAGTATGTGTGTATGTACAGTATGTGTGTATGTATGTATGTACAGTATGTGTGTATGTATGTGTGTACAGTATGTGTGTATGTATGTATGTGTGTATGTATGTATGTACAGTATGTGTGTGTATGTATGTACATTATGTGTGTATGTATGTACAGTATGTGTGTGTATGTATGTACATTATGTGTGTATGTATGTACAGTATGTATGTGTGTGTATGGATGTACATTATGTGTATGTATGTATGTACAGTATGTATGTGTGTGTATGGATGTACATTATGTATGTATGTACATTATGTGTGTATGTATGTGTGTATGTATGTTGTATGTATGTATGTATGTATGTATGTACAGTATGTGTGCATGTACATTATGTATGTATGTATGTACAGTATGTATGTGTGTGTATGTATGTACATTATGTGTGTATGTATGTATGTACAGTATGTATGTGTGTGTATGGATGTACATTATGTGTGTATGTATGTATGTACAGTATGTATGTATGTATGTATGTATGTATGTATGTATGTATATACAGTATGTACAGTATGTACAGTATGTATGTATGTACAGTATGTATGTATGTATGTACAGAAGGACCGGTGGCCTCTCCCTCCAGCAGGAGTGTTTGTCTCCAGACAGGAGTAAGAAAACACATGACAACATGCAGCAGGAATGATGATGATGATGATGATGATGGTGATGATGATGAACCCGGCGCTCAGTTTTTCCTTTTGTTTTGTTCTTCAGGAAGGGAGGAGGGAGGGTGTGTCCGGGGGTGAGGAGGAGGGTGTGTCCGGGGGTGAGGAGGAGGGTGTGTCCGGGGGTGAGGAGGAGGGTGTGTCCGGGGGTGAGGAGGAGAGACGGGAGGAGGAGGAGGTGCTCTGGAGAGGAGGAGGAAGGGTTGTGCCGTGTCTTTGATAGGAAGCAGTGGAGGAGGAGGAGGAAGAGGAGGAGGAGGAAGAGGAAAAGGAGGAAGGCTACCATACAAACCTTTCTTGACGCTCTTCCCCGGCAGAGCAGTCGTAGCTTTGACTGGGAGGAAACCACACAGCCGTTATTCACTGGGTGTCGTATCAGAGACGGGTTAACCCTAACCCTATAAATAAAGGGTTAACCCTAACCCTATAAATAAAGGGTTAACCCTAGCCCTATAAATAAAGGGTTAACCCTAACCCTATAAATAAAGGGTTAACCCTAACCCTATAGATAAAGGGTTAACCCTAACCCTATAAATAAACCCTGTGCCTTTAAGAGAAGCCTGAACCAAACCTAACCAAACCAAACCCCTGTTTCACTTTTCAGAAGACGCATCACGGATCACAGCCTGCTGACTGAGCAGAGTGCTCTTCACTGTAGCCGGGTCTGGTCCCAGTAAACAGAGGCTGGTCTCCACGGCAACAGGCCCAGCTGTTCTGCTTAATCTCATCTCACTGGTGCTCAGAGGAACAAACAACAACCGACACAAACACAGGTCTCCTCAGAGGAGCTGGACGTGTGTCCTGCCGGGACGAGGGAGGGAGAGAGAGAGAGGGGGAGGGGGGGGGGAGAGAGAGGGGGAGGGGGGGGGGGAGAGAGAGGGAGAGAGAGAGAGAGAGAGAGAGAGAGGGAGGGGGGGGGGGAGAGAGGGCAAGAGAGAGATGAACGAGAGACAGAGAAAGACAGAAAGAGAGAGAGAGAGAGAGAGAGAGAGACAGAGAGAAAGAAAAAGACAGCAAGAGAGACAGAGAGAGACAGAGGGTGTGAGAGGGGGAGAGTGAGAGAGAGCAAGAGACAGAGAGATGAGCGAGAGAGAGAGAAATGAACGAGAGAGAGACAGAAAGAGAGCGAGAGAAAGAAAAAGACAGTGATAGAGAGAGTGAGAGCGAGAAAGAGAGAGCAAGAGAAAGAGAGATGAGCGAGAGAGAGACAGATAGAGAGAAAGAGACAGATTGAGAGAGAGCAAGATGAGAGTATGAGACAGAGAAAGAGAGATGAACGAGAGAGAGAGAGACAGACAGACAGAGAGAGAGACAGACAGAGAGAGAAAGAAAGACAGTGAGAGAGAAAGAGACAGAGAGGGAGAAAGAGACAGATAGAGAGAGAGAGAGAGCAAGAGAGAGAGATGAGAAATAGAAAGAAAGAAAGACAGCGCGAGAGAGAGAGAGAGTGAGACAGAGTGTGAGAGGGAGAGAGCAAGAGACAGAGAGTGTGAGAGAGAGAGAGAGAGAGAAGTACTAGTCATAATGTGAGTCAGGAGATTCGACGCGAGTGCATTTAAATATCAGCCGTCTTCTCCAGTCAGTCCCCCCGACGACCAATATCAATATTTGCCATAACATCAACTGTCAACTGTCCATGTTGATAATGAGTGTCCAGTTGAACCACAGTACTCCTTATGAGTCTATTCCCTCGGACACAAGAAGTGTATCGTCTCCGTTTCCATCCCGTCGGCATTTCTAACGCTGTTCAAAGACCCGACGAGGGCAGAGCGATGCCACTCGTCACGTAAGAATTCAGAACGTGGAACATAACTCCATCTTACAATCACAATAAAACGCCTCTCCGCCTTCCAGGAACCACGCCGGCGCTGTGAACTATAATATAACAACCGTAAATCTCCAGAAACAATAAGATTAGCGCTTTCAAAAATGGGTCCTAACTCCTAATTCTGCCATAATGACCTTTTAATGATGCCAATCGCTGAAGCAATTGACGTTCTCTCCCTCTCATTCCTGGTGTCTGACTCACGGCAACAAAGAGTAGGAGTGAAAAGCACCTAATAGGGTGATTACAGTGATCACAGTGATCACACTGAGCTCCTCTCTGCCCCTAAGTAGTTTCACTAATGGCCGCAAAGCCCTCGGGAACCATTAAGATTAGCTACAGCGATGATTATTATGCTATGCAACATGGAAACCGACGGCTCTCCGAGATCATAAAGCATAGATTTTTTTTGTCTGTGCTTGTCGAAACCGTGCTTGTATTATTAAAAAGAAAAGATATACGTTCCTTGGCTTTAAAACATTACGACTAGATTTCCTGAACTCTAGGCTTGTGCATAAAGTTGGGGGTTTATAAATTCCCACGAAAGATTCCCATGAAAAAGGATCTGAAGGCCAGCCCGACCAAAACAATTAGAAATATATGAATATGAGAGTGTCGTGTCTGCTGTCTTCACGACGTACAACTACATTAAAACCCTCTGAGGTCTGAGATTTTTTGTGAACCCCCCCCGATTCTGGGCCCTTTAGGGGATTTTAAATGTAAATATTTTTTGACATAATATGAAAGTACAGGTTCACACCTTCAAAATAAGCCCTCACTTGCACAAATCAGGCAGATACGTTTCAATCTATGTCTTATGAATCATGCTTATAAACACACAACTCATTTCTGAGCCACGGCGCTTCAAAGAAACCGGAACCATTTCTCGTGTCATGTGTAATAATGACTACTTTACCCAGAAAGCAATGTACCCCCCCACCCCCCCCTCCCCCACCCCCCGACTTGACACATTCCGTCTGAGAGCAGCCCTTTGTTAGTCTAATGACTTGTGACCCCCAGCTTCCATCCCCATCAGCTCAATGACCCTATGCATCACCAACCCAACCATCTATGACATCATAGCACTGATTGATTGGAGACTAAATAAGTGCCGCACCTCTCTCTCTCTGTTGTCATCGGAGCACAGATTCTCTCTTCTCTTCTACTCTTTCTTTTGCCGATACAAACTGAGTGGCTTTGGGCGTCGAGCGTAGGCCAACGTCTGCCCGGTCCGTCTTACCTGTCGTGGTGGTGGTGGTTGTGCTTTTGGTAGTGCTTTTGGTAGTGGTTGGGGTTGGGGTTGTGGTAGTGGTAGTGGTTGGGGTTGTGGTAGTATGTAGAACTGTAAACAGGTAGAGGTACACAGGTATAGGCACACGGTATGTTAGCACACTGGGGACGGAGGGAGAGACACACATTCACACACCGTCCACACACAAGCTTTGGGGGCGAATCACTATTGTTACAGACGGACGACGGGGGGTTCAGGGACCCGACGTTGGACTGAAGGGAGAGGAGAGCCGTCCTTTTTTATTTAATTGCACTATTTCACGCTGTCTATTCACTGCATCACTGAGCACAGGGTGACAGTGACCATCTTTTACTTTTAAAACAACACTGTTCAATATTACACTTACTGTAGTGCGATAGTGCAATACTGTAGACTTTTACTATTTTTACTGTATATTTTATACTAGAATGTATATACATAACATACGAAATGTGAATCCCGGTCCGTACTCTATTATTATTATTATCTTATTCTTAGGCCATTTGTTTTGTTATTCTTATTGGTGACTTTGTTCCGTCTAAATGTCTCAATGTTTAATGTGAGCGATTTGTGGTGTCAAATTTCCCTCGGGATGATTAAAGTATTTCTATTCTATTCTATTCTATTTACTCTTTTTTATTATTGTCTATTTTAAAAGTGCCATAGAATCAAACCATAAACAAGGTGGCCTATGTTGGATGTTGGAGCCTAATGTGAAAAACTGTGATTTTTACATGTCTGCACTTTATGTGCTCATTTTGTGTCTTTTTTTTTGCTGCTGTGAAGCACTTTGAGCTGCAATTCTTGTAAGAAAGGTGCTACTGTACAAATAAAGTTTATTATTATTATTATTATATTATTATTACTTTCTCCTCACGGACACATCAGCGGCTGCTCCGTCTCGCTTCCGCGACTAAAACTGAGGTCAAAAAACCTTCGCTCTCGCCGAAATGGCCATGACTGAGATCGCAAGCTGAGCGGCTAGAGACATCCTGTGAGTCATACAGGACACGCCCCCCGCGAGGTGCAGAGTCATACAGGACACGCCCCCCGCGAGGTGCCCAGTCATACAGGACACGCCCCCCGCGAGGTGCCCAGTCATACAGGACACGCCCCCCGCGAGGTGCCCAGTCATACAGGACACGCCCCCCGCGAGGTGCCCAGTCGCCAGGCAACCTTTTCCAACAAAAAGCTGTCGTTCCTAGTTTGACCGTTTAGCCAGGGGGGGGCGCTGTTTCACCTTCTTAAAAGGTACCGAGTGATGTTGTAAGGCTGGTTTAACCCTTTCACTGCCACACTACTACCAAACGGTTAACCCTTTCACTACCACACTACGGAAGGGTTAAGACCGTATTGTGGAACCTGGGCCGAATATAACGCATGTATTTAGGGACTTTGAGACCTTGAGATGATTGTTGGTTAGAAACTGCAGGAGGATACAGAGAGGGGGGAGGGAGAGGGGGGAGACACTCACTCACTCACTCACTCACTCACTCACTCACTCACTCACTCACTCACTCACTCACTCACTCACACAGAGACAGGGACTCACTGGCCCTGATGGTGAACGCCACGGCGTCGGTGCCCTGGGTGTTGGAGGCGTTGCAGAACGCCGTGATGTCAGAGGTGACCTTGACGCTGGCCACGCTGAGGACGCCGTCCACCGTCTGACGAGACACCGACTTGAGGACCTGGACCACACACATATATATACATATATACACACACACACACACACACATACACACACATATATACAGACACATATACACACACACATATACATACACACAAACACATACCATACACACAGAAACATACACACACACACACACACACACACACATATATATACAGACATACACACACACAGAAACATACACAGAAACATACACATACACAAACATACACAGACACACACATATATATACACACACACACACACACACATACACAGAAACATACATATACACACACACACAGAAACATACACATACACAAACACATACCACATACATACACAGCCACACACACACAGAAACATACACACACACAAACACATACCACATACATAGACAGCCACACACACACAGAAACATACACACACACAAACACATACCACATACATACACAGCCACACACACACACAGAAACATACACAAACACATACCATACACACACACATACACACGCATACATACCATACACACACACACATACATACCATATACACACACACATACACACATACACATACACACAGAAACATACACACACACACACACACACACACACACACACACACACACACACACACACAAACATACACATACACATACACACACACACATACCACAGACATACACACACATACCACAAACATACACACACACACAAACACATACATGCCATACACACACACACACACACACACACACACACACACACACACACACACACACACACACACACACACACACACACACAAATAAATGAAGAAATTAAGACTTCATTTCAATCATTTTGAAATATTGAGCACTCAATATTCAGCATTTTTTTGCCGACTTGGCATCAGAAGAGCCACTTTATCCTGACAATGTGTCAAATATTAGCCTGTATCATAGTGTACAGTATCTGTGTATGAATCTCAGGGGATCCTACAGTAGGTGTGTATGAATCTCATAGATCATCCACCTCCACTGGCTTCCAGTCAAGTCCCACATCAATTTCAAGATCCTCCTCATCACCTACAAAGCCCTTCACTCCCTTGAATCTCATAGGGGATCCTACAGTAGCTGTGTATGAATCTCATAGGGGATCCTACAGTAGCTGTGTATGAATCTCATAGGGGAGCCTACAGTAGCTGTGTATGAATCTCATAGGGGAGCCTACAGTAGCTGTGTATGAATCTCATAGGGGAGCCTACAGTAGCTGTGTATGAATCTCATAGGGGAGCCTACAGTAGCTGTGTATGAATCTCATAGGGGAGCCTACAGTAGCTGTGTATGAATCTCATAGGGAGATCCTACAGTAGGTGTGTATGAATCTCATAGGGGAGATCCTACAGTAGCTGTGTATGAATCTCATAGGGGAGCCTACAGTAGCTGTGTATGAATCTCATAGGGGAGATCCTACAGTAGCTGTGTATGAATCTCATAGGGGAGCCTACAGTAGCTGTGTATGAATCTCATAGGGGATCCTACAGTAGGTGTGTATGAATCTCATAGGGGAGATCCTACAGTCCCTGTGTATGAATCTCATAGGGGATCCTACAGTAGCTGTGTATGAATCTCATAGGGGATCCTACAGTAGGTGTGTATGAATCTCATAGGGGATCCTACAGTAGCTGTGTATGAATCTCATAGGGGATCCTACAGTCGCTGTGTATGAATCTCATAGGGGAGATCCTACAGTAGGTGTGTATGAATCTCATAGGGGAGATCCTACAGTCCCTGTGTATGAATCTCATAGGGGATCCTACAGTAGCTGTGTATGAATCTCATAGGGAGATCCTACAGTAGGTGTGTATGAATCTCATAGGGGAGATCCTACAGTAGCTGTGTATGAATCTCATAGGGGAGCCTACAGTAGCTGTGTATGAATCTCATAGGGGAGCCTACAGTAGCTGTGTATGAATCTCATAGGGGATCCTACAGTAGGTGTGTATGAATCTCATAGGGGATCCTACAGTCCCTGTGTATGAATCTCATAGGGGATCCTACAGTAGCTGTGTATGAATCTCATAGGGGATCCTACAGTAGGTGTGTATGAATCTCA
Organism: Notolepis coatsorum; assembly: GCF_963971535.1. Lineage (NCBI taxonomy): Eukaryota > Metazoa > Chordata > Actinopteri > Aulopiformes > Paralepididae > Notolepis > Notolepis coatsorum. The sequence goes on from NC_140165.1 coordinate 319,153,935, forward strand.
TAGGGGATCCTACAGTAGCTGTGTATGAATCTCATAGGGGATCCTACAGTCGCTGTGTATGAATCTCATAGGGGAGATCCTACAGTAGGTGTGTATGAATCTCATAGGGGAGATCCTACAGTAGGTGTGTATGAATCTCATAGGGGAGATCCTACAGTCGCTGTGTATGAATCTCATAGGGGATCCTACAGTAGGTGTGTATGAATCTCATAGGGGAGATCCTACAGTAGCTGTGTATGAATCTCATAGGAGATCCTACAGTAGCTGTGTATGAATCTCATAGGGGAGATCCTACAGTAGGTGTGTATGAATCTCATAGGGGAGATCCTACAGTAGGTGTGTATGAATCTCATAGGGGGTCCTACAGTAGGTGTGTATGAATCTCATAGGGGAGATCCTACAGTAGGTGTGTATGAATCTCATAGGGGATCCTACAGTAGGTGTGTATGAATCTCATAGGGGAGATCCTACAGTAGGTGTGTATGAATCTCATAGGGGGTCCCACAGTAGGTGTGTATGAATCTCATAGGAGATCCTACAGTAGGTGTGTATGAATCTCATAGGGGGTCCCACAGTAGGTGTGTATGAATCTCATAGGAGATCCTACAGTAGGTGTGTATGAATCTCATAGGGGAGATCCTACAGTCCCTGTGTATGAATCTCATAGGGGATCCTACAGTCCCTGTGTATGAATCTCATAGGGGATCCTACAGTAGGTGTGTATGAATCTCATAGGGGATCCTACAGTCCCTGTGTATGAATCTCATAGGGGAGCCTACAGTAGCTGTGT
>NC_140165.1:319159724-319227224 GCF_963971535.1 Notolepis coatsorum
CAAATGCTGCGCTAAAATCCAGAAGCACAGCGTGTGTGTGTGTGTGTGTGTGTGTGTGTGTGTGTGTGTGTGTGTGTGTGTGTGTGTGTGTGTGTGTAGGTGTACAGGGGTTTGTGTGTGTGTGTGTGTGTGTGTGTGTGTGTGTGTGTGTGTGTGTGTGTGTCTGTATGTGTGTGTGTGTGTGTGTGTGTGTGTGTGTGTGTGTGTGTGTGTGTGTGTGTGCATGTGTGTGTGTGTGTGTAGGTGTACAGGGGTCTTAGCCGTTAGCTTCTCGTTGTAGTCATCTATCTTAGCCGTTAGCTTCTCGTTGTAGTCATCTATCTTAGCCGTTAGCTTCTCGTTGTAGTCATCTATCTTAGCCGTTAGCTTCTCGTTGTAGTCATCTATCTTAGCCGTTAGCTTCTCGTTGTAGTCATCTATCTTAGCCGTTAGCTTCTCGTTGTAGTCATCTATCTTAGCCGTTAGCTTCTCGTTGTAGTCATCTATAGCTCCGTCGACCACATCGAATCTCTGCGTGTGTTCGTCCAAGGTGGCTTCCACTGCAACAGTACGTTCGATACGCGGGAAGTCCGCGGGAAGTGGGGGTGCTGAGATATCGATCGTTTTTGATTAAAAAAAAAATTATATAATTTTTTTTTATAAAATATATATATTATATAATTATACTTGTAGTTGTATTGTCTGCGAGACATCGCCACCACGCAACACGTCAAAATGCTTGCTATCTGCAAACAGCTCCACTGTCTGTGTGTATACTCTGCTTTGGTCAAATCACATTCAGCGTGGGTGGGGCCTGAGAGTGCTGGTGCTGACGTTCTGCAGATGGATACTATTGAGTCAGAGCGATAGTTCAACAGGGTCTGAAACGTGTTATGAGGGGGTGCTGAGATAAGTGATATAATAATAACGTCATAACCAACACTCTCGTTCACTAGAGGAGACCGCTGCCCAACTCCGCGCTCTGAGCGTGCGAGACAAACAATGTAACCGTTTTGATGCACACATCACAGCCCAGCTTACCCCACCTGTTGCGCCCTCCCTCTGCAATTCGTTCCCCGCATACATGATCGCCGACATGCAAAAGGTCTTCGACCACCTTCCCGGGGCCTCGGATAATTCTGCTGGCTTGTTCATATATTCCTTTACTGCGAATTCTGTGAGGTTCGCCTAGGGCTGGGCGATATAACGATAACGATAAATATCGCGATATATTTTAATAATCGATATCGAATATCGAAAAAAATAAAAAATCGACAGGGCAGTTTTAAAACCAGAGACAGTGGACAGACTTGTCTTTCTTGCCTGCAACTTAAAGTAATGGCTTTGCTTGTCCAAATGACAATACTGACCAAATTCAGATTTCTTTTTCTCTTGTCCATTTATTTTGTTTGCTTTCTAATTTAAAATACATTTTGAAACCGTCTGTACACAGTAGGCTATGTGTGCTAGCAGAACTAGACTCCAGTCACGAGTCACAGTGCACATGTGCGGTGGTTTGTCCACCAAAAAAGCGCCAAAAGATCGAAAATAAACTAGCAGAGCCAGAACTGTTCAACTCCTCTGGAGCCACAGCCAGCAGAGAAGCCGGTTTACTTTAGCTTTTAAACCAGCTGCAGCCTGAGAACTGGAGTGTGAGGGGATGTAACACTAAAGATGGCGGCAATGACAAAGAATTGCTGCAAAATAAACATACACCTGTTGTTAAAAAAAAAAAAAAAAAAAATTTTTTTTTTTTTTTTTATACTTATAACAATTCGATAATTATCGATATCGAGAAATAAAATAAAATTATCATATCGTTATCGCGATATGATTTTTTTCCATATCGCCCAGCCCTAGGTTCGCCTCTCCCTGGACCTTTAATTCCCTGTCTCCTCACTTCTCCAGCCCCCACCCTCGCGCTCATTTAGCCTCGTCTGCTCTTCAGCAGCCCACACCCTTGGACTATCTGTCATTATCTGTTTGATTGGTTCGTGCCGAACACACTCTTCTAGTTCAAGTATCAATTACCTTCACGCACCTGATGTGTATTCTAATTAGCGCCCCTGTGGGCTTTAAGTACCTCGCTCTTCCCCTCTGTCCTGGTCGGGTCGTTCCGTATCATATCTCTATCACCAAACTCCTACGGGAGGTTCTCTGTCTGTAGGCTCCTACGGGAGTTTCTGTTTCTGTCAGTATGCTGTTTTATCTCCGGCGTGAGACGAGGTGCAAGCCTTGGCCACCTGTCGCCGTTTGCCTGGAGGGAGACACTGTACTGCGCTCTCTAATCCTCTACGGGAGGTATTCCAGTGTTCCACTCCAGACCTCCGCGCAGCAGACGCGCACCACTCAGACCTCCGCGCCAGATGCGCTCTCCGTACCGGCGCGTACTCCAAGCAGACGCGCACCACTCAGACCTCCGCGCAGCAGACGCGCACCACTCAGACCTCCGCGCCAGATGCGCTCTCCGTACCGGCGCGTACTCCAAGCAGACGCGCACCACTCAGACCTCCGTGCAGCAGACGCGCACCACTCAGACCTCCGCGCCAGATGCGCTCTCCTTACCGGCGCGTACTCCAAGCAAACGCGCACCACTCAGACCTCCGCGCCAGATGCGCTCTCCGTACCGGCGCGTACTCCAAGCAGACGCGCACCACTCAGACCTCCGCGCCAGATGCGCTCTCCGTACCGGCGCGTACTCCAAGCAGACGCGCACCACTCAGACCTCCGCGCCAGATGCGCTCTCCGTACCGGCGCGTACTCCAAGCAGACGCGCACCACTCAGACCTCCGCGCCAGGTGCGCTCTCCGTACCGGCGCGTACTCCAAGCAGACGCGCACCACTCAGACCTCCGCGCCAGATGCGCTCTCCGTACCGGCGCGTACTCCAAGCAGACGCGCACCACTCAGACCTCCGTGCCAGATGCGCTCTCCGTACCGGCGCGTACTCCAAGCAGACGCGCACCACTCAGACCTCCGCGCCAGATGCGCCCTCCGTACCGACCTCCTAGTCCTCCCTGTTCCTGCCCTGTTCCCTTGCCCTGGCCCTGTCCGTTAGCCTTTCCCTTAGCCTTCCCCTTAGCCAGCTCGCCTCTTAAAGGCACTGTGCCTATTTTCCCATGTTCTTGTTTTCCTGTAATTTGTGTTCTCCCTTAAAGGGACAGTGCCGTTTTCTGTTGTTTTCAATAAATGGCCAGTTCTTGGCTTACTCTCATACCTGTCTTGTGTTGTGCGATTGGGGTCGGTTACAAACCATAACAGTACGACCCGACCAGTCGACGACCCCAGCCAGCACAGACGGTGTATGTTGAGTGTGCCTTTTTTTTTGTTCCGTTTAGTCTCCCCTGTTAGCTTCCCTGTTAGCTCCCCTGTTAGCCCTGTTAGCTTCCCTGTTAGCCCTGTTAGCTCCCCTGTTAGCTTGTTAGTCTCCCCTGTTAGCTCCCCTGTTAGCCTGTTGACTCCCCTGTTTGCTTCCCTGTTAGCCTCGTTAGCTCCCCTGCAGCTTGTTAGGCCTCTACTACCAGCATGGCCCCAGTCTGCTAGCTTAGCCCCGGCTGCTAGCACAGCCTCTATGTTAATGCAGCCTTGCTGCTGGCATAGGCCCTGTAGCTAGCCATGCCCAGGCAGCTAACCCAGTCCCTCTGCATGGCCCCAGTCTGCTAGCTTAGCCCCGGCTGTTAGCACAGCCTCTATGTTAATGCAGCCCTTGCAGCTAGCATAGGCCCTGTAGCTAGCCATGCCCAGGCAGCTAACCCGGTCCCTCTGCATGGCCTCCACTTTTTGTGTAGCCTTCCCACTGCTAGGACTGCTCCTTCAGCTAGCAAGGTCAGTTTTCCCACTGCTAGGACTGCCCTTTCAGCTAGCAAGGTCAGTTTTCCCACTGCTAGGACTGCCCTTTCAGCTAGCAAGGTCAGTTTTTTCCCACTGCTAGGACTGCCCTTTCAGCTAGCAAGGTCAGTTTTTTCCCACTGCTAGGACTGCCCTTTCAGCTAGCAAGGTCAGTTTTCCCACTGCTAGGACTGCCCTTTCAGCTAGCAAGGTCAGTTTTCTCCCACTGCTAGGACTGCCCCTTCAGCTAGCAAGGTCAGTTTTCTCCCACTGCTAGGACTGCCCCTTCAGCTAGCAAGGTCAGTTTGCTCCCACTGCTAGGACTGCCCCTTCAGCTAGCAAGGTCAGTTTCCCCACTGCTAGGACTGCCCCTTCAGCTAGCAAGGTCAGTTTTCTCTCACTGCTAGAACTGTCCCTTCAGCTAGCAAGGTCAGTTTTCTCTCACTGCTAGGACTGCCCCTTCAGCTAGCAAGGTCAGTTTTTCCCCACTGCTAGGACTGCCCCTTCAGCTAGCAAGGTCAGTTCCCCACAGCTAGGACTGTCCTTCCAGCTAGCTTGTTCTCTCATGCTGGTCCAGCCCTGTCTGCCAGCCTAGCTCCGGCAGCTAGCGCAGCCTCTGTTAATGTAGCAGTACAGCTAGCATAGGCCCTGTAGCTATCAGTGCCCTGGCAGCTACCCTTTCCCTCTGCTAGCCCCTTCCCTGTTTCCCTCTCCAGTGCCCCTGTTCCAGCCCTGTCTGCTAGCCTAGCTCCGGCAGCTAGCGCAGCCTCTTTGTTAATGTAGCAGTACAGCTAGCATAGGCCCTGTAGCTATCTGTGCCCTGGCAGCTACCCTTTCCCTCTGCTAGCCCCTTCCCGGTGCTCCTCATAGTTACCCCTCAGCTCCTCTAGTTACCCCTCAGCTCCTCTAGTTACCCCTTCGGCTACCCTAGTTACCCCTCTGCTACCCTGGTTACCCCTCAGCTACCCTGTTCCTTTGCTAGCCCCACTTTTGTTGTAGCTTCCCCTGCTAGCATGGCCCAGTACTTTTTGTTTTGTTGCCTTGTTTTTTCCCCTGCCCCTCTGTCTGTGTTTTTGGGTCGCCCGGTGGCTCCCGTGGAGGGGGGAGTACTGTGAGGTTCGCCTCTCCCTGGACCTTTAATTCCCTGTCTCCTCACTTCTCCAGCCCCCACCCTCGCGCTCGTTTAGCCTCGTCTGCTCTTCAGCAGCCCACACCCTTGGACTATCTGTCATTATCTGTTTGATTGGTTCGTGCCGAACACACTCTTCTAGTTCAAGTATCAATTACCTTCACGCACCTGATGTGTATTCTAATTAGCGCCCCTGTGGGCTTTAAGTACCTCGCTCTTCCCCTCTGTCCTGGTCGGGTCGTTCCGTATCATATCTCTATCACCAAACTCCTACGGGAGGTTCTCTGTCTGTAGGCTCCTACGGGAGTTTCTGTTTCTGTCAGTATGCTGTTTTATCTCCGGCGTGAGACGAGGTGCAAGCCTTGGCCACCTGTCTCCGTTTGCCTGGAGGGAGACACTGTACTGCGCTCTCTAATCCTCTACGGGAGGTATTCCAGTGTTCCACTCCAGACCTCCGCGCAGCAGACGCGCACCACTCAGACCTCCGCGCCAGATGCGCTCTCCGTACCGGCGCGTACTCCAAGCAGACGCGCACCACTCAGACCTCCGCGCAGCAGACGCGCACCACTCAGACCTCCGCGCCAGATGCGCTCTCCGTACCGGCGCGTACTCCAAGCAGACGCGCACCACTCAGACCTCCGTGCAGCAGACGCGCACCACTCAGACCTCCGCGCCAGATGCGCTCTCCTTACCGGCGCGTACTCCAAGCAGACGCGCACCACTCAGACCTCCGCGCCAGATGCGCTCTCCGTACCGGCGCGTACTCCAAGCAGACGCGCACCACTCAGACCTCCGCGCCAGATGAGCTCTCCGTACCGGCGCGTACTCCAAGCAGACGCGCACCACTCAGACCTCCGCGCCAGATGCGCTCTCCGTACCGGCGCGTACTCCAAGCAGACGCGCACCACTCAGACCTCCGCGCCAGGTGCGCTCTCCGTACCGGCGCGTACTCCAAGCAGACACGCACCACTCAGACCTCCGCGCCAGATGCGCTCTCCGTACCGGCGCGTACTCCAAGCAGACGCGCACCACTCAGACCTCCGCGCCAGATGCGCTCTCCGTACCGGCGCGTACTCCAAGCAGACGCGCACCACTCAGACCTCCGCGCCAGATGCGCCCTCCGTACCGGCGCGTACTCCAAGCAGACGCGCACCACTCAGACCCCGCGCCAGATGCACTCTCCGAGCCGGCGCGCTCTCCTCCAGACGTCTAGCCTGCGCGCTCCTACTCCATCCCTGTAAGCAGCTCTGACCCTCACCCTGTTCCAAGGCCCGCACCCTGTTTTCTCTGTCCCTGTCCCCAGCCCGCCTCCGCGAGCCTCTGTCCCTGTTTCCCCTCCCTTGTCCTCCTAGTCCTCCCTGTCCAGTCCTTCTAGTCCTCCTAGTCCTCCCTGTCCAGTCCTTCTAGTCCTCCTAGTCCTCCCTGTCCAGTCCTTGTCCAGTCCTCCTAGTCCTCCCTGTCCAGTCCTCCTAGTCCTCCTAGTCATCCCTTTCCAGTCCTCCTAGTCCTCCCTGTTCCTGTCCTGTTCCCTTGCCCTGGCCCTGTCCGTTAGCCTTTCCCTTAGCCATCCCCTTAGCCAGCTTGCCTCTTAAAGGCACTGTGCCTATTTTCCCATGTTCTTGTTTTCCTGTAATTTGTGTTCTCCCTTAAAGGGACAGTGCCGTTTTCTGTTGTTTTCAATAAATGCCCAGTTCTTGGCTTACTCTCATACCTGTCTTGTGTTGTGCGATTGGGGTCGGTTACAAACCATAACAAATTCAGCATCCCAAAACTATTCCAGAGCGCAGCCGCTGCGTCTATTTTTTTTACCAACGGATTTCCAGTTCCGCGTTGACGCTTCCAGGCCGCGTCTATTCGAATCCCAACCGGTTCATGCGTCGGCTACACGCTGTTAATAACACTGCATTATCGAGACAGCGCCCATATGACGATCTGGCAATGAATTCCAAGAGTAGGGTAAATCTGCAGTGCCGCTCCGCTCTGTGACATGAGTAGCCTCGGTTACAAATTTTGAATAAAAGCCAAAACAACCTTGCAGTTGCAGTTACACTCCCCGCCAGCAGGGGGTGCTGCAGCCCTTGCCGCACCCCCAGTTGCCGCGTCCCTGGTTCGATATGTTCACCAGCCGCTGTCCTTAACTCTTCGATTTTGGTATCGATAGAATCTTTGATAGCGTCAACCTCATCAGTTAAGGTCTTTATTAGCTTAGCAAGAGATTCTATATCGGCGGAGGTGGTGGGGACGGTGGAAGAGGTGGCAGTCTCAGCTGTTTTTGCCTCGACCCGTATCCACTATCAGATCGTCTGCAGTTGATTTAGTTCCCGGTTTCTCTTTCCTTGGTGCCGTCTTGATTCTTTCAGTCAATATAGTTAGTTGAAGATCTCAGTTGATATAATATACGTCAAGGTTTAAACGCATTGGTGGTGTAAAAAGAGGCTTTTAAAAGCAAAATAAAAATAACGGGAGAGGAGCTATATAACCAAAGCGACCTACTCCATTCTCGAGCTAAACCGGAAGTGTGAGAGTTGTATGTTGAGTAATTTTTTTTGTGGAGGAGATCTTCAGTTTTGCAGGCTTTTTGGAAGAAAGCATGGCACTTGAGACAAAACACACTATATCCTATGTAATTGTATTTGAATTCCTCTTGTTTCTTTGTTTACACACATTGTTTACAGCTTGTTATATTATGTTTTATTTTGTTTAATTTTTTTTGTGTGGCCATCTTGGTCTATAATATAACTTATTGTCAATGTGTCTTGTAAGCCCATATGGGCTGGGCATACAGCTGTATGTAAGACACAAAACCTGTGTTACCAAGTAAACAAATCACGTCGTTAGCTCTCTCAGAATGGTAGCCAGAAGCCTGCAGCATCTAGTGCTACTATCGACGTTAGCATGTAGCCTAGCCATGGCAGACTATTTGATTCCTTAAGGCAGGGGTGGCCAACCCGCGGCTCGCGAGCCGCATGCGGCTCTTTGCCCGTCATCCATAAAATGTTTTTTTTTTTTTTTTACTTTTTTTTTTTTTTTGTTTATTTTACCTTTTTTTTTGTATGTCACTCATTCCATAAGGACGTAGAATAAACATTTACAATTTTTTTTTAAATGGTCCATTTGCATGTTCTTGGTATCTGAATCTAGGGACATATATGGATCAGTGTCAGAAATAGTGTGTCTGTTACTAGGCTTGAGTAAATTGTAATGAACCAAAGGAGAATATCAATTCTATTTAAAAAAAAATATATATCTTTGACTGTAAATAACACCATGCTAAAATTGACCAGACCTGAAAAATCTAAGCAAATGAATAAAGGGAAGATGATTAAACAGAAGGTTTTGTAGATACAGTACTGAATTCTGCCATCTTTTTTATAATGTAAATTTCTCCACCATTCTTCATCATATTGCAACACCGTTTTTTGCAAGACGTTCACAGAAAGGTAGAGAAACTAACTGCGTTCTGTTTTATGGCAATAACGTTCAGGTTTGTGGGAGATAATCCCAAAAAATAAGAGAAATTAAAAAGTAAATCCAGATGTCAGATGATTGACAGGGGCTGGTGTGAGCTGGGTAGGGTAGTTTTTCGAAATTTGAAAGCCCTGAGTCTCTTCCTTCAAAAGACTACACTCACTTTTGGCTGTGCCACTTCCTCCTGTCAATATGCGCCGGTTTCCGACTCAATGCCCTGAGATTTCTATAATCTTATATTTCACTAATAACAGTTAAAATAATTGGTAAACAAACATAATGCTGAAAATATACACTTTTACTGTATATCTCGGGCTTTAGAGGTTAACCCTGTGAGGCCCAAATTAAAAAGAAATTAGCAACTTCAGAGGGTGGGACATATAAACACATTTACTATCAAATAGCATTGTGAGGCTGAACAACAGGACCAATTGACTATGTGCTTAAAGGGGAACTATCTTATAAATGGCTTTTTTCAGTGTTTACCATTGTTTCTTAGCTATGTGGACTTATATTAATAGGATATATGTCTCTAATTCTCATATTGGCGAATTTTTCCAATTCTCCTCTCACAATATTCACCCTCACTGAACTGAGTCATCTGAAAATGTGCATATCTGTGATGTCAGAGATTTCTCAGCTGCATAATAATGTGGCAGTTGATGTGGCAGTTGGCACCAGGCCACACAGTGGTTGGAGCCCAGCCTCAAAACGGCTTGAGGTAGAAAAATGCGGTTTTTAGTACTTGATTAGAAATACAAAACAATGCATTTAAAAAAAAAAAAACCTAGGTGTTCCATAGACTCACAGGAATTGTATAAAAGTGCCCAAATAGTGAAAGAAATAGTAAAATAGTTCCCCTTTAACATTTTTTAAATAAACATTATTTTTTTAAATGGCTAAAAGTGATTTTGTAATTTTGCAACCGTGGGTCTCACAGGGTACTTTTAACCCTGTGAGGCCCAAATAAAAAAGACATTAGCAACTTCAGAGGCCAGAGGGTGAGACCTATAAACACATGAAGGGTGCCGTGACTGAAAAAAAAGTTGAGAAACGCTGGTATATGGTGTGGCTCTTTGTGGTACCACAGTCATTTTTTTGTGGCTCTTAGTCTCTGACTGGTTGGCCACCCCTGCCTTAAAGTGGAGATGAAGCAGTGAGCAATGTGATCCTAGTTTGTTTGTTGTGTACCTTGTGTAAGACAGGGTTCTATAATCAAATGTGAAATCTATCTTATTTGTCTGAAAAATATAATATAATATCCCTGTTTTCAACATGGGCGCCGCCATTTTGTTGCTGACGTCATGGCTGACGTCATACCGGGGGTTGGGTCAGACCGGCGTTAGCTCTCGGGAGCGATCGCTAGCTAGTTGGCACCAGCCGGGGCCCGGCGTTAGCTCTCGCTAGCTAGCGTTAGCAACCGGAGCGTCGCGGAGCATTCAGCCTGCTGGCTACCTAGACCCACTTCAACCAGCGTCGCGGAGCATTCAGCCTGCTGGCTACCTAGACCCACTTCAACCAGCGTCGCGGAGCATTCAGCCTGCTGGCTACACAAGCTGTGTAGCCAGCAGGCTGAATGCTCCGCGACGCTCCGGTTGCTAACGCTAGCTAGCGAGAGCTAACGCCGGGCCCCGGCTGGTGCCAACTAGCTAGCGATCGCTCCCGAGAGCTAACGCCGGTCTGTCTGTCGAAGACCGAGGGAACCGCGTCCGGCTTCAGCTGATTAGTGGTCTTCTGGACAAACATCCCACCCCAACAACATAATCCGAGGCAATGAAGTGTTCGCTACAGATCCTCCTTCCCTGTCCAACAGGCTGGTCGCGCCGTCTGGGTGCAGGCAGCCCGAGCCAACATGTCAACAACACTGTTTTTTTCACTGGTAGTTTGTGGAAATTAACCAACTTTCCTCTCTCTCACATGGTAAAATTAGTTTGAACAGCCAGGAGCAATACAAACAGAACCACCGCGGTCCCGTTGTTTTGTAGGCAACATTTTATTTGCTGACTGACCCATTCAATATAGGCAGCTAACCAGAGTGTATACACCCAACCCCCGGTATGACGTCAGCAACAAAATGGCCGCGCCCATAATGCTAAATGCTTCAGAAATGTACACAACAAATCGTTTTTTCTTAGAAACTGCTTATTTTTATAACGTGACTTCTTCTGTGGCTTATCTAAATACTAATGTGATGCTATGAATATGTATTTATCGCACTGCTTCATTTCCACTTTAAGGGCTCGAAATTGCCTGGGTTTTGGTCATATGCTCCCGAAATGCTCCCGCTGTTTGGCTACTTCTATGTGCAGTGAAAACTACTCGAATGCTTTATAACCTAGTCATTGATTTAGTTCAGGGTATGCAAAGATTAGCCGCGGAGCTAACGCTAGCTAACGTGAGCTAACGCTAGTTAATCAAGCTCACAGAGAGAGATAAACAGCTGACAGCGGATAGTACAGGTACAAATACAATAACAAAGCGGGTGGGGGCTGTTGTGTAAACCTTGTACTCTTTAGTTCACATATAATAAGAGACAGATTATTTGCTTGCTCCACCAGTGCACCACAACAACACAAACCAACTCTAGTTACCACAACGCTTTACGGTATTTTCACCGTTGTGATACACTCGCTCCACTAGTGAGGACTGGTCTCGCCCTCTGCTGGCGCGTGTGTGCACTACACTCAAAACTCCGTTTCACTGTAATAGAAACTGAAGCGCATCTGTGATTTTGACGCCGGTATTGATTTTCAATACCGTCGGGATTTCTAAATACCCTGGTATACCGTAATACCGTCATACCGCCCAAGCCTACTAGTAGTAGTAACGGTGAACTGTATGAAGAGTGTGTCCAGATGAGCTGACCTCTCTCTCTCTCTTTCATCCTCCCTTGTTTCTCTATGTTGCGTCAGGAGATTCAGAAGAGGATCGACGAGCCGGGACACCAGGCGGTGTTCTACATGAGGGTGGTCTGTGGATACAGCCACAGGGGTTGGCACACCATGGAGTCGTCTCTGTACCGCGGCCGCTACCTGGGAGTGGAGGACGGCAAACTGGTCCTGCGTGAGAAGTGCTGCCAGGCGTGCTACCTGGTGGTCCTGAAGAACGGCTGACGGGGGGGGGGGGGGGGCCGCACCGAATAGTTCGAAGCTTTAATCATAACGTTGACGTTCGAATTCTAAATCGACGTTCGAAACTTTTTTCATATTTTTAAAATAATTTTGTAATTTGTTTTGTATTTTTTGTATATTTTTTATATGTGTCTATTCATTCCGTTTAAACCAATGGGGGTTTTCTTCACAGTTGCCGATAAAGATTAGGCTACAATAATGTTATAGTATTATACTATTATAGTATATGACTCGTCATACAAATTTTAATAAAACATTTATCATAAATGATGTAGCCTGGTCTGCCTCCGCTCGGCGCTCCATCAAGACGTCACCATCACTCTCGTACCAACCGTGAGCCTGAGTGGATTATTTATGTTGAAACTGACGAGTTATATTCATCAAAGAAAGTTGATTTAATAAAAAAAAAAAAAAGTTTGAGGATAATTTTTTTTTATAATAATTATGATTATGTCATAAAATATGACGACAGACATTCGAAGCTTCATTTGAAAACGTCAATAGAAGCTTTGAATGTAAACTTTTTCTACATTGGGTACAGCCCTGCCGGCTGACGCACCACCGCATCATACAATATTAACCCACGAGACGCCTTCTTTCTCACACACTTGTGCGGGGATCAACGTAAAGTATTCCATTACCTCAAAGCAAGAAATATGAATACAGATTAACCCTGAAATAACACAAAGCTTCTAAGGATAAATGCAGGGACTGTTTTTACATGAATTTGTTGATGTGTTATTTTGTTAGTTTGTGCTACACACAGTGCCCTCGTGAATTATTGGCACCATAGATGGTTATGAACTAAAGGAGGCTGTGGAATGTGTAGTTCTCATACAGAAACTTTGTATATGATTTGAACATGTTTTGCACAAAACTGCCTATATTTGAAGCATTCCATCGTCTATGGAACGTTTACGTATATTTTTATATTTACCTTTTGTACGTGTACATCTTATCCAAAGCAACAATGTGTCATTTTTAAAATTTTATACTAAATAAATGATTATGCTACTAATTATTATACATTTTTTATGTTGCATTTTTAACAGAAGGTACGTTGACATAAAATTACCCAAAATGTTAGAGCTGTTGTTGTTGTGTAAATGATGACTAAAACCCGTTGATCTCTATCCCCCTGGATATCGACTAAATCAAGCCTTTTCAGATATCCAATCAGCTTCCTTTGAAATATTACACAATATACACGGGCTTCCCTGATTGGCCCATCAGTCAGTCTGTCAGTAGTTGTAAAGGATATCAGCTAGCCAGGCCACAAGTAATGAAACTAGTTTGCTACAATTTTAGTCGTTCAAAAACATCCACAGCAACTGTGATAATTAGAAGTTAGCCAATTTTAATCTAAGCCCTAAGCCACGCCCCCACGTCTTTCTTCTATTATAACCCTGCCCATTTGATGTTCCCAAACATTTTGGGAACATATTCAGAAAGTATCACAGAGACTTCTATTGACCAAGGAATTAGTTATTATTAGTAAGACACAACATTTCAATCAAACATATAATAACATATGTTTCATCATACCAACTGATCCTGGTGTGACAATACCTAACATTTAGATTAACCCAGTTAATGCCTTAACTAGACAGTTACAATGTAACATTTAGATTAACACAGTTAATGATGAATGTCTTAGACTCCACTTGGTGTTTCCCCGGGACCCAAACTTACAAAAATACATCATGAATTGCCATAACATATTTATATGGCGGCCGGGTAGCGCAGCGGACTAAGCGTCTGTCTACCACCACAATGGGATCGAATCCAGCTGTGGTGCTTCCGGGTTGGCCGAGCGTCCATACTGACACAATTGGCTGTGTTAGAGGGTGGGGAAGCCGGTGAGGGTGGGTCCTGGTCGTTGTAAACAGCGACTCCTACAGTTCGGTCGGGGCGCCTGCACAACGAGGGAAGGATCTGGAGGGAGGTAGTGTGACCCTTCCACACGTTACGCTCCCCCAGTGGGAGTCCGCGCTGCCAGGTGAAAAGAAGCGGTGGGCTGGGTACACATGTGTCGGAGGAAGCATGTGATAGTCTCCGCCCTCCCGGAGGGATGGCTTGAAGCTGGTTTGGCGCTCTGATGGGTGGGTCTGTGTCTTCCTCGGAGAACTCCCGCAGGAAAACTCAGCGTCTTTGTCCATCTTCGTACGTTGATGCTTACCCAGCATGAGACACCTGTGGGAGCCTGGCCTCTAGCTGCTGACGGCTCAGTGTGCAGGACGAGGCCCCAGGCAGCTGGAGACACCTGTGGGAGCCTGGCCTCTAGCTGCTGACGGCTCAGTGTGCAGGACGAGGCCCCAGGCAGCTGGAGACACCTGTGGGAGCCTGGCCTCTAGCTGCTGACGGCTCAGTGTGCAGGACGAGGCCCCAGGCAGCTGGAGACACCTGTGGGAGCCTGGCCTCTAGCTGCTGACGGCTCAGTGTGCAGGACGAGGCCCCAGGCAGCTGGAGACACCTGTGGGAGCCTGGCCTCTAGCTGCTGACGGCTCAGTGTGCAGGACGAGGCCCCAGGCAGCTGGAGACACCTGTGGGAGCCTGGCCTCTAGCTGCTGACGGCTCAGTGTGCAGGACGAGGCCCCAGGCAGCTGGAGACACCTGTGGGAGCCTGGCCTCTAGCTGCTGACGGCTCAGTGTGCAGGACGAGGCCCCAGGCAGCTGGAGACACCTGTGGGAGCCTGGCCTCTAGCTGCTGACAGCTCAGTGTGCAGGACGAGGCCCCAGGCAGCTGGAGACACCTGTGGGAGCCTGGCCTCTAGCTGCTGACGGCTCAGTGTGCAGGACGAGGCCCCAGGCAGCTGGAGACACCTGTGGGAGCCTGGCCTCTAGCTGCTGACGGCTCAGTGTGCAGGACGAGGCCCCAGGCAGCTGGAGACACGTCCACAGGGTGAAACCAAACTGAATTTTTGATTTAAGATTTACAACAATTAGATTCTCAAGGTTCACTTACTTCCAGTCACTGTACTCAGGTTGAGCTCCCCTTCTGCTGTGTCAATACAAACTGTTATTTTAGGAATCAATGATGAAAACAATATAATAATCCACCCTATGGGGTATTTTACAAGTTTGTTTTGATCTGGTTTCCTGCACGAGACACACAAGTGGTGTTAAAGAGGCTATTGTGATTTGTACATGTTGAAATGCCTGGTTTATAGTCGAGCCTTTTCTTCTGTTCCGTAACTACGTTACTATGAAACACAATAGTTTATTCTTGGCATATATATGTCTATTGATGTTTATTATTGTTCACTCTTGCAAGTGAAGCAACCGTTGTGATTGGAGGATCAAGAAAAGAGGGTGGGGCTTGAGAGGTCAATTTGACAGACTTGTCGATTAAATCAACTGATCGGTTAGTCGACAAAGTCCTATGACTTTTAGTCGATTAAGAATTTATTTAGTCGAAGATGCTTTGCATTGTCCCACATGTCAATCAAGCATTCATGTAAAGTAAACAATAAGAATGTTTACAGAGCAGCTTTTCTTATATCCCAAAATTATTTTATATCTTTTATCTGAAATCAACACCCAATTTTCCATCCTGCACTAACTCTGTCTGTAGCCTATCCAATCACAACTGTTGCTTTCCTCTGACACACTAATGGATTGAAGAAGAGGGGAATGAAGATAAATATGGACAAGACGAAGGTGATGATAACAGGGAGTGAAGGAGAGAGGATTCAGTCAGGAAGATACCCATGTGGAGTCTGTGGAAGAGGAGTGGGAGTCAACTCTGTGCGGTGTATAGAATGTGACAAATGGTGTCACCAAAGATGTTCAGGTTTGGAAAATCTGAGGGGAGTGATGGATTTGAGATGCCCCACGTGTGAGAGGGAAGAGGAGGAGGTGGTTGGAGATGGTGGTCTGGTGGTGGGAGGGAGGTGCTGGAGGAGGTGAAGCAGTTCTGCTATCTGGGAGATGTGATGGACTGTGAGGCGGGAGTGGAACGGGCGGCATTTTCCACACGAGTCGAGGACGCGCATTGCAACGAGCTTTTTCGTGTGACATCACATAAAGACGGAGGTTCAAACGATTTGTTTAAAGGCCAGTTTCTGAATACAGGAGAAAAATGAAGAAAAGGAAGAAAAACATTTTAAATACATTTTGAAACACATTCATACATTATAAACATCCATTGTTTGAAAGAGTTGACTCTTGGTTAAATTCCCATTGTTGGATAATTGTAGCAGAAAAGGTTTTATATCATTATTCGGATTTCTGGGAAATAGAGCTACTCCCTGACCTCTCTCCATGGCTGCTGTATGCATGTTCTCCTATGAGTCGGTACAAGGCCCCCCCCTCCCCTACCTGGTGCTGTATGCATGTTCTCCTATGAGTCGGTACAAGGCCCCCCCCCTCCCCTACCTGGCGCTGTATGCATGTTCTCCTATGAGTCGGTACAAGGCCCCCCCCCTCCCCTACCTGGCTGCTGTATGCATGTTCTCCCATGAGTCGGTACAAGGCCCCCCCCCCCCCCCTACCTGGCGCTGTATGCATGTTCTCCCATGAGTCGGTACAAGGCCCCCCCCCCCCCCCCCTACCTGGCGCTGTATGCATGTTCTCCTATGAGTCGGTACAAGTCCCCCCCCCCCCTCCTGGCTGCTGTATGCATGTTCTCCTATGAGTCGGTACAAGGCCCCCCCCTCCCCCTCCTGGCTGCTGTATGCATGTTCTCCTATGAGTCGGTACAAGGCCCCCCCCTCCCCTACATGGTGCTGTATGCATGTTCTCCTATGAGTCGGTACAAGGCCCCCCCCCCCCCCTCCTGGCTGCTGTATGCATGTTCTCCTATGAGTCGGTACAAGGCCCCCCCCTCCCCTACCTGGTGCTGTATGCATGTTCTCCTATGAGTCGGTACAAGGCCCCCCCCCTCCCCTACCTGGCGCTGTATGCATGTTCTCCTATGAGTCGGTACAAGGCCCCCCCCCTCCCCTACCTGGCTGCTGTATGCATGTTCTCCTATGAGTCGGTACAAGGCCCCCCCCTCCCCTAGGTGGCGCTGTATGCATGTTCTCCTATGAGTCGGTACAAGCCCCCCCCCCTCCCCTCCCCTTCCTCCAAGGCGTGCGCCGACAGCCAGTGACGCTCTTTTCACTTGGCAGCGAGGACTCTCATTGGTGAAGTGTAACGCGTGGGAGGGCACGCTATCTCCACCAAGTCCTGCCCCGCTGAGCAAGCGCCGAGACCTGACCTGTAGGCATCGCTGTCCACAACGCCAGCTTCCCACCCACCAGCTTCCCCACCCTCTAATACAGTCAATTGTATTAGTGTGAACGGCCAGCCAAGCTGGTGACAACGCTGGGAGCTGGACAGGCGAACCCAGTGTCTCCCAGCGTTGGTGACGAACGCAATCTCCGCTACGCCACCTGACCGCTACTTTTAAAACCACTCTCAAAGAGCACCTACGGGAGACTGCAATTCGAAACTGGCCCCTGTAAATGTCCTAACCCAACCCAATAATACACGAGACCCTCTTCTTGGGACCAATAAGGTTTCATCGATAATCCAATGTACAGTTACACCCCCACCCCCCCAACCACCTCCAATGTACAGCCCCCCCCCCCACCTCTTCCAATGTAGTTTCTTCGTCAAATGTATATACTCTTTTCTTTTTTTTACTCTTTTTGTATCACAAACAGTACAGTATTTGTAAATCTGGTATGTCATAAATGTATAGATGTAGCAGTACTGTCTATCTGTATGTCATGTATGTCATATATGTTATGATGAATTGAAAATGGGGGACCCTGATGAAAAACAAGACGAAAGTCTTTCTCTGGTCTGCATCCCCTTAACAATTGTGTGTATTGAGCCGTACTGTATTGTACCCATTCTGCAATCTGTTAATAAAGTTTTCAATCAATCAAGCAACACAACACACACTGGGTTTATGGGTCAAACATCATGTTTATTGTCCATAGGGAGAGAGAAGAGTCATATTTCATACCCGTTTTATGACAGAAATAGGCAACAATAAAAGGAACAAAGAAAAGAATAGATATCCAACACTGAAGCCAGAGCAGAGACTCTGCAGTTACCACAGCTCACCACTAGAGGGTAGTAAGTAGCATATGGCCAAATAACATGGAGAGTAATATTTCACACCCGTTTTATGATAATAATAATAATAATAATAATAATAATAATAATAATAATAATAATAATAATAATAATAATAATAATAATAATAATAATAATAATAATAATAATGAGAGAGAAGAGGGTTAGAGGGGGTTGCCTGGCCCGATACCGATATCAACCTAAACTATATATGCAGGGTCTCCCCCCCCCCCCCCCCCCCCCATTTTGACATGTTAATTTCACTGGATGCATCAACAAGGCATTCTAAATGTAAACATTATCTGTGCTTCTCCCCTTTTCTTCTCTCTCTCCCTCTGGTTCTCACTCTCACTTTTTCGCTCTCTCTCTTTTCTTCTCTCTCCCTTATTTATTGTAATTTTCCTTGTATACTATTGCTACTGTCATTTTGTATTTTATTTACTTGTATGCATGTACACACATAACCTTGTTTCTGTTGCAGCCCCCCCCCCCCCCTCCTTCCCTCAAAAGGCTTCTGCTCTTAGGTCAGGCTGCTTTTGTATTTAAGAATTTGTTCTTACTTGGCTGCCTGGGTAAATAAAGGTTACATTTAAAAAGAAAAGAAAAAATCATTCAAAAGAATCCCCCCCCCCCCCCCCCCCCCCCATTTTAATGCCAATACCGGCCGATAATAACGAACATCTCTAATTGGTATGAATTATATTTAAAAATAGATACGATGGTGTCATGTTCTACCATATCTTCATCAATTCTGCCATATCTTCATCAATTCTGCTGCTGCTCCCTTATTATAGTTAACCCTTATCCCTGGATAGAGGGCCTGAGTGAACGTGGTTCTAACTGTATGGAGGAGGGTCACGGTTTCAGAGACACTGTAGAAGGACAGAGTACCTGCCTTGTGATCCAGGTACACTCCTATCCTGGAGGACTGATGGCCTGAGACTCTAGTCTCAACATTATTGTGTCTGAACACGTACGGTCCTCCACTGGAGTAGATCAAACACCAGGACTTGTTATTGTTTCCAAACACTGACTCAGCACCTGTTCTTTTGATGTCTTTGTAACAGACTGCTGTCTCAACCCTGGAGCCGCTGCACTCTACTTCCCAGTAACAGCGTGCAGACTGACCCTCTCTGCACAACACCTGCCTATACAGGTTAGTGAATCTCTCAGGATGGTCAGTGTAGCGCTGGTAGTCGTTTCCTGTATGAGTCACCTTCCTGTTCTCCTCTGACAGGGACAGGCCGTTGCTCACTGTGTTTGGGTCCAGGGAGAGGGGACAGGCGTCTGGGAGAAAAATACAGGACATCAAATCAGAGCAAATTAACCCTTTCACCGCCGCACTACCAAACGGTTAACCCTTTCACTGCCACGCTACAGAAGGTTAACCCTTTACTATCACACTACCAAACGGTTAACCCTCTCACTGCGACAATACACCGAAGGTTAACCCTTTCACTGCCACACAACAGAAGATATTGTATATTTATAATTCTGTATGGGTTTGATATTGTGTATTTATATATTTATATCACTACTCCTACAAAAGGTTTTGATTTGATTTTTATTTGTCTCGAACATAGAAACATAAAACAAGTTTAAAAAACAAAAAGGTAAATAGTCAAAGACTATTTCCATACAATAAGTGTTCGAGAAGGAACAGGGGGAAGTAAAACAACTTATCAAGCCCTGCCCCTTCCTTACAATATTTGACATTATAATTTAATAAAAATAATATAACAAATAATACAAAATAAAATAAAAGTACAGTTTTTTTATATATCCAAATGAAAAAAAATAATAGGGTCACATTACTGCTCAAGCTCCTCTCTTATTTGTGTCCATAAGTGCTTGTTTATAGCTACCTTTAAAGGGATGTATTTTACTATTTCTTTCACAATTTTGGGCACTTTTACACAATTCCTGTGAGTTTATGGAACACCTCTGTAATTTTTTATTTTTTTTAATTCATTGTTTTGTATTTCTAATCAAGTCCTCAAAAACAGCATTTTTCTTAAGCCGTTTTGAGCCTCTGGGCTCCAACCACTGTGTGGAGAGCGAGAGTCTCAGCAGCTGAGTCTCTCTGAACTGTGTGGAGAGTGAGAGTCTCAGCAGAGTCTCTCTGAACTGTGTGGAGAGTGAGAGTCTCAGCAGCTGAGTCTCTCTGAACTGTGTGGAGAGTGAGAGTCTCAGCAGAGTCTCTCTGAACTGTGTGGAGAGTGAGAGTCTCAGCAGCTGAGTCTCTCTGAACTGTGTGGAGAGTGAGAGTCTCAGCAGAGTCTCTCTGAACTGTGTGGAGAGTGAGAGTCTCAGCAGAGTCTCTCTGAACTGTGTGGAGAGTGAGAGTCTCAGCTGAATTTCTGAACTGTATGAAGAGTGAGAGTCTCAGCTGAGTCTCTCTGAACTGTGTGGAGAGTGAGTCTCAGAAGAGTCTCTGAACTGTGTGGAGAGTGAGAGTCTCAGCTGAGTCTCTCTGAACTGTGTGGAGAGTGAGAGTCTCAGCAGAGTCTCTCTGAACTGTGTGGAGAGTGAGAGTCTCAGCAGAGTCTCTCTGAACTGTGTGGAGAGTGAGAGTCTCAGCAGCTGAGTCTCTCTGAGCTGTGTAGAGAGTGAGAGTCTCAGCAGCTGAGTCTCTCTGAACTGTGTGGAGAGTGAGAGTCTCAGCTGAGTCTCTGAACTGTGTGGAGAGTGAGAGTCTCAGCTGAGTCTCTGAACTGTGTGGAGAGTGAGAGTCTCAGCAGAGTCTCTGAACTGTGTGGAGAGTGAGAGTCTCAGCTGAGTCTCTCTGAACTGTGTGGAGAGTGAGAGTCTCAGCTGAGTCTCTGAACTGTGTGGAGAGTGAGAGTCTCAGCAGAGTCTCTGAACTGTGTGGAGAGTGAGAGTCTCAGCAGCTGAGTCTCTCTGAACTGTGTGGAGAGTGAGAGTCTCAGCAGAGTCTCTCTGAACTGTGTGGAGAGTGAGAGTCTCAGCAGCTGAGTCTCTCTGAACTGTGTGGAGAGTGAGAGTCTCAGCAGAGTCTCTCTGAACTGTGTGGAGAGTGAGAGTCTCAGCAGAGTCTCTCTGAACTGTGTGGAGAGTGAGAGTCTCAGCTGAATCTCTGAACTGTATGAAGAGTGAGAGTCTCAGCTGAGTCTCTCTGAACTGTGTGGAGAGTGAGTCTCAGCAGAGTCTCTGAACTGTGTGGAGAGTGAGAGTCTCAGCTGAGTCTCTCTGAACTGTGTGGAGAGTGAGAGTCTCAGCAGAGTCTCTCTGAACTGTGTGGAGAGTGAGAGTCTCAGCAGAGTCTCTCTGAACTGTGTGGAGAGTGAGAGTCTCAGCAGCTGAGTCTCTCTGAGCTGTGTGGAGAGTGAGAGTCTCAGCAGCTGAGTCTCTCTGAACTGTGTGGAGAGTGAGAGTCTCAGCTGAGTCTCTGAACTGTGTGGAGAGTGAGAGTCTCAGCTGAGTCTCTGAACTGTGTGGAGTGAGAGTCTCAGCAGAGTCTCTGAACTGTGTGGAGAGTGAGAGTCTCAGCTGAGTCTCTCTGAACTGTGTGGAGAGTGAGAGTCTCAGCTGAGTCTCTGAACTGTGTGGAGAGTGAGAGTCTCAGCAGAGTCTCTGAACTGTGTGGAGAGTGAGAGTCTCAGCTGAGTCTCTCTGAACTGTGTGGAGAGTGAGAGTCTCAGCTGAGTCTCTCTGAACTGTGTGGAGAGTGAGAGTCTCAGCAGAGTCTCTCTGAACTGTGTGGAGAGTGTGAGTCTGAGCAGAGTCTCTGAACTGTGTGGAGAGTGAGAGTCTCAGCAGAGTCTCTCTGAACTGTGTGGAGAGTGAGAGTCTCAGCAGCTGAGTCTCTCTGAACTGTGTGGAGAGTGAGAGTCTCAGCTGAGTCTCTGAACTGTGTGGAGAGTGAGAGTCTCAGCAGAGTCTCTCTGAACTGTGTGGAGAGTGAGAGTCTCAGCAGAGTCTCTCTGAACTGTGTGGAGAGTGAGAGTCTCAGCAGAGTCTCTCTGAACTGTGTGGAGAGTGAGAGTCTCAGCAGCAGAGTCTCTCTGAACTGTGTGGAGAGTGAGAGTCTCAGCAGAGTCTCTCTGAACTGTGTGGAGAGTGAGAGTCTCAGCAGCTGAGTCTCTCTGAACTGTGTGGAGAGTGAGTCTCAGCTGAGTCTCTCTGAACTGTGTGGAGAGTGAGTCTCAGCAGAGTCTCTCTGAACTGTGTGGCGAGTGTGAGTCTCAGCAGAGTCTCTCTGAACTGTGTGGAGAGTGAGAGTCTCAGCTGAATCTCTGAACTGTGTGGAGAGTGTGAGTCTCAGCTGAGTCTCTGAACTGTGTGGAGAGTGTCAGTCTCAGCTGAGTCTCTGAACTGTGTGGAGAGTGAGAGTCTCAGCAGAGTCTCTCTGAACTGTGTGGAGAGTGAGAGTCTCAGCAGCTGAGTCTCTCTGAACTGTGTGGAGAGTGAGAGTCTCAGCAGCTGAGTCTCTCTGAACTGTGTGGAGAGTGAGAGTCTCAGCAGCTGAGTCTCTCTGAACTGTGTGGAGAGTGAGAGTCTCAGCAGCTGAGTCTCTCTGAACTGTGTGGAGAGTGAGAGTCTCAGCAGAGTCTCTCTGAACTGTGTGGAGAGTGTGAGTCTCAGCTGAGTCTCTGAACTGTGTGGAGAGTGAGAGTCTCAGCTGAGTCTCTCTGAACTGTGTGGAGAGTGAGTCTCAGCAGAGTCTCTCTGAACTGTGTGGAGAGTGAGAGTCTCAGCAGAGTCTCTGAACTGTGTGGAGAGTGAGAGTCTCAGCAGCAGAGTCTCTCTGAACTGTGTGGAGAGTGAGAGTCTCAGCTGAGTCTCTGAACTGTGTGGAGAGTGTGAGTCTCAGCAGCTGAGTCTCTCTGAACTGTGTGGAGAGTGAGAGTCTCAGCAGCTGAGTCTCTCTGAACTGTGTGGAGAGTGAGAGTCTCAGCAGCAGAGTCTCTCTGAACTGTGTGGAGAGTGAGAGTCTCAGCAGCTGAGTCTCTCTGAACTGTGTGGAAAGTGAGTCTCAGCAGAGTCTCTCTGAACTGTGTGGAGAGTGAGAGTCTCAGCAGCTGAGTCTCTCTGAACTGTGTGGAGAGTGAGAGTCTCAGCAGCTGAGTCTCTCTGAACTGTGTGGAGAGTGAGAGTCTCAGCAGAGTCTCTCTGAACTGTGTGGAGAGTGAGAGTCTCAGCAGAGTCTCTCTGAACTGTGTGGAGAGTGAGAATCTCAGCTGAGTCTCTCTGAACTGTGTGGAGAGTGAGAGTCTCAGCTGAGTCTCTGAACTGTGTGGAGAGTGAGAGTCTCAGCTGAGTCTCTCTGAACTGTGTGGAGAGTGTGAGTCTCAGCTGAGTCTCTGAACTGTGTGGAGAGTGAGAGTCTCAGCTGAGTCTCTCTGAACTGTGTGGAGAGTGAGAGTCTCAGCTGAGTCTCTGAACTGTGTGGAGAGTGAGAGTCTCAGCTGAGTCTCTCTGAACTGTGTGGAGAGTGTGAGTCTCAGCTGAGTCTCTGAACTGTGTGGAGAGTGAGAGTCTCAGCTGAGTCTCTCTGAACTGTGTGGAGAGTGAGAGTCTCAGCAGAGTCTCTGAACTGTGTGGAGAGTGAGAGTCTCAGCAGCAGAGTCTCTCTGAACTGTGTGGAGAGTGAGAGTCTCAGCTGAGTCTCTGAACTGTGTGGAGAGTGTGAGTCTCAGCAGCTGAGTGGAGAGTGAGAGTCTCAGCAGAGTCTCTCTGAACTGTGTGGAGAGTGAGAGTCTCAGCTGAGTCTCTGAACTGTGTGGAGAGTGAGAGTCTCAGCAGCTGAGTCTCTCTGAACTGTGTGGAGAGTGATAGTCTCAGCAGCAGAGTCTCTCTGAACTGTGTGGAGAGTGAGAGTCTCAGCAGCTGAGTCTCTCTGAACTGTGTGGAGAGTGAGAGTCTCAGCAGCTGAGTCTCTCTGAACTGTGTGGAGAGTGAGAGTCTCAGCAGAGTCTCTCTGAACTGTGTGGAGAGTGAGAGT
This sequence comes from Notolepis coatsorum, assembly GCF_963971535.1. Taxonomy (NCBI): domain Eukaryota; kingdom Metazoa; phylum Chordata; class Actinopteri; order Aulopiformes; family Paralepididae; genus Notolepis; species Notolepis coatsorum. Next base: position 319,183,296 of record NC_140165.1, read on the forward strand.
CTCAGCTGAGTCTCTCTGAACTGTGTGGAGAGTGAGAGTCTCAGCAGAGTCTATCTGAACTGTGTGGAGAGTGAGAGTCTCAGCAGAGTCTCTCTGAACTGTGTGGAGAGTGAGAGTCTCAGCTGAGTCTCTGAACTGTGTGGAGAGTGAGAGTCTCAGCTGAGTCTCTCTGAACTGTGTGGAGAGTGTGAGTCTCAGCTGAGTCTCTGAACTGTGTGGAGAGTGAGAGTCTCAGCTGAGTCTCTCTGAACTGTGTGGAGAGTGAGAGTCTCAGCAGAGTCTCTGAACTGTGTGGAGAGTGAGAGTCTCAGCAGCAGAGTCTCTCTGAACTGTGTGGAGAGTGAGAGTCTCAGCTGAGTCTCTGAACTGTGTGGAGAGTGTGAGTCTCAGCAGCTGAGTCTCTCTGAAATGTGTGGAGAGTGAGAGTCTCAGCAGAGTCTCTCTGAACTGTGTGGAGAGTGAGAGTCTCAGCTGAGTCTCTGAACTGTGTGGAGAGTGAGAGTCTCAGCAGCTGAGTCTCTCTGAACTGTGTGGAGAGTGATAGTCTCAGCAGCAGAGTCTCTCTGAACTGTGTGGAGAGTGAGAGTCTCAGCAGCTGAGTCTCTCTGAACTGTGTGGAGAGTGAGAGTCTCAGCAGCTGAGTCTCTCTGAACTGTGTGGAGAGTGAGAGTCTCAGCAGAGTCTCTCTGAACTGTGTGGAGAGTGAGAGTCTCAGCTGAGTCTCTCTGAACTGTGTGGAGAGTGAGAGTCTCAGCAGAGTCTATCTGAACTGTGTGGAGAGTGAGAGTCTCAGCAGAGTCTCTCTGAACTGTGTGGAGAGTGAGAGTCTCAGCTGAGTCTCTGAACTGTGTGGAGTGAGAGTCTCAGCAGAGTCTCTGAACTGTGTGGAGAGTGAGAGTCTCAGCTGAGTCTCTCTGAACTGTGTGGAGAGTGAGAGTCTCAGCTGAGTCTCTGAACTGTGTGGAGAGTGAGAGTCTCAGCAGAGTCTCTGAACTGTGTGGAGAGTGAGAGTCTCAGCTGAGTCTCTCTGAACTGTGTGGAGAGTGAGAGTCTCAGCTGAGTCTCTCTGAACTGTGTGGAGAGTGAGAGTCTCAGCAGAGTCTCTCTGAACTGTGTGGAGAGTGTGAGTCTGAGCAGAGTCTCTGAACTGTGTGGAGAGTGAGAGTCTCAGCAGAGTCTCTCTGAACTGTGTGGAGAGTGAGAGTCTCAGCAGCTGAGTCTCTCTGAACTGTGTGGAGAGTGAGAGTCTCAGCTGAGTCTCTGAACTGTGTGGAGAGTGAGAGTCTCAGCAGAGTCTCTCTGAACTGTGTGGAGAGTGAGAGTCTCAGCAGAGTCTCTCTGAACTGTGTGGAGAGTGAGAGTCTCAGCAGAGTCTCTCTGAACTGTGTGGAGAGTGAGAGTCTCAGCAGCAGAGTCTCTCTGAACTGTGTGGAGAGTGAGAGTCTCAGCAGTGTCTCTCTGAACTGTGTGGAGAGTGAGAGTCTCAGCAGCTGAGTCTCTCTGAACTGTGTGGAGAGTGAGTCTCAGCTGAGTCTCTCTGAACTGTGTGGAGAGTGAGTCTCAGCAGAGTCTCTCTGAACTGTGTGGCGAGTGTGAGTCTCAGCAGAGTCTCTCTGAACTGTGTGGAGAGTGAGAGTCTCAGCTGAATCTCTGAACTGTGTGGAGAGTGTGAGTCTCAGCTGAGTCTCTGAACTGTGTGGAGAGTGTCAGTCTCAGCTGAGTCTCTGAACTGTGTGGAGAGTGAGAGTCTCAGCAGAGTCTCTCTGAACTGTGTGGAGAGTGAGAGTCTCAGCAGCTGAGTCTCTCTGAACTGTGTGGAGAGTGAGAGTCTCAGCAGCTGAGTCTCTCTGAACTGTGTGGAGAGTGAGAGTCTCAGCAGCTGAGTCTCTCTGAACTGTGTGGAGAGTGAGAGTCTCAGCAGCTGAGTCTCTCTGAACTGTGTGGAGAGTGAGAGTCTCAGCAGAGTCTCTCTGAACTGTGTGGAGAGTGTGAGTCTCAGCTGAGTCTCTGAACTGTGTGGAGAGTGAGAGTCTCAGCTGAGTCTCTCTGAACTGTGTGGAGAGTGAGTCTCAGCAGAGTCTCTCTGAACTGTGTGGAGAGTGAGAGTCTCAGCAGAGTCTCTGAACTGTGTGGAGAGTGAGAGTCTCAGCAGCAGAGTCTCTCTGAACTGTGTGGAGAGTGAGAGTCTCAGCTGAGTCTTTGAACTGTGTGGAGAGTGTGAGTCTCAGCAGCTGAGTCTCTCTGAACTGTGTGGAGAGTGAGAGTCTCAGCAGCTGAGTCTCTCTGAACTGTGTGGAGAGTGAGAGTCTCAGCAGCAGAGTCTCTCTGAACTGTGTGGAGAGTGAGAGTCTCAGCAGCTGAGTCTCTCTGAACTGTGTGGAAAGTGAGTCTCAGCAGAGTCTCTCTGAACTGTGTGGAGAGTGAGAGTCTCAGCAGCTGAGTCTCTCTGAACTGTGTGGAGAGTGAGAGTCTCAGCAGCTGAGTCTCTCTGAACTGTGTGGAGAGTGAGAGTCTCAGCAGAGTCTCTCTGAACTGTGTGGAGAGTGAGAGTCTCAGCAGAGTCTCTCTGAACTGTGTGGAGAGTGAGAATCTCAGCTGAGTCTCTCTGAACTGTGTGGAGAGTGAGAGTCTCAGCTGAGTCTCTGAACTGTGTGGAGAGTGAGAGTCTCAGCTGAGTCTCTCTGAACTGTGTGGAGAGTGTGAGTCTCAGCTGAGTCTCTGAACTGTGTGGAGAGTGAGAGTCTCAGCTGAGTCTCTCTGAACTGTGTGGAGAGTGAGAGTCTCAGCTGAGTCTCTGAACTGTGTGGAGAGTGAGAGTCTCAGCTGAGTCTCTCTGAACTGTGTGGAGAGTGTGAGTCTCAGCTGAGTCTCTGAACTGTGTGGAGAGTGAGAGTCTCAGCTGAGTCTCTCTGAACTGTGTGGAGAGTGAGAGTCTCAGCAGAGTCTCTGAACTGTGTGGAGAGTGAGAGTCTCAGCAGCAGAGTCTCTCTGAACTGTGTGGAGAGTGAGAGTCTCAGCTGAGTCTCTGAACTGTGTGGAGAGTGTGAGTCTCAGCAGCTGAGTCTCTCTGAAATGTGTGGAGAGTGAGAGTCTCAGCAGAGTCTCTCTGAACTGTGTGGAGAGTGAGAGTCTCAGCTGAGTCTCTGAACTGTGTGGAGAGTGAGAGTCTCAGCAGCTGAGTCTCTCTGAACTGTGTGGAGAGTGATAGTCTCAGCAGCAGAGTCTCTCTGAACTGTGTGGAGAGTGAGAGTCTCAGCAGCTGAGTCTCTCTGAACTGTGTGGAGAGTGAGAGTCTCAGCAGCTGAGTCTCTCTGAACTGTGTGGAGAGTGAGAGTCTCAGCAGAGTCTCTCTGAACTGTGTGGAGAGTGAGAGTCTCAGCTGAGTCTCTCTGAACTGTGTGGAGAGTGAGAGTCTCAGCAGAGTCTATCTGAACTGTGTGGAGAGTGAGAGTCTCAGCAGAGTCTCTCTGAACTGTGTGGAGAGTGAGAGTCTCAGCTGAGTCTCTGAACTGTGTGGAGAGTGAGAGTCTCAGCTGAGTCTCTCTGAACTGTGTGGAGAGTGTGAGTCTCAGCTGAGTCTCTCAACTGTGTGGAGAGTGAGAGTCTCAGCTGAGTCTCTCTGAACTGTGTGGAGAGTGAGAGTCTCAGCAGAGTCTCTGAACTGTGTGGAGAGTGAGAGTCTCAGCAGCAGAGTCTCTCTGAACTGTGTGGAGAGTGAGAGTCTCAGCTGAGTCTCTGAACTGTGTGGAGAGTGTGAGTCTCAGCAGCTGAGTCTCTCTGAAATGTGTGGAGAGTCAGAGTCTCAGCAGAGTCTCTCTGAACTGTGTGGAGAGTGAGAGTCTCAGCTGAGTCTCTGAACTGTGTGGAGAGTGAGAGTCTCAGCAGCTGAGTCTCTCTGAACTGTGTGGAGAGTGATAGTCTCAGCAGCAGAGTCTCTCTGAACTGTGTGGAGAGTGAGAGTCTCAGCAGCTGAGTCTCTCTGAACTGTGTGGAGAGTGAGAGTCTCAGCAGCTGAGTCTCTCTGAACTGTGTGGAGAGTGAGAGTCTCAGCAGAGTCTCTCTGAACTGTGTGGAGAGTGAGAGTCTCAGCTGAGTCTCTCTGAACTGTGTGGAGAGTGAGAGTCTCAGCAGAGTCTATCTGAACTGTGTTGAGAGTGAGAGTCTCAGCAGAGTCTCTCTGAACTGTGTGGAGAGTGTGAGTCTCAGCAGAGTCTCTCTGAACTGTGTGGAGAGTGAGAGTCACAGCTGAGTCTCTCTGAACTGTGTGGAGAGTGAGAGTCTCAGCTGAGTCTCTGAACTGTGTGGAGAGTGAGAGTCTCAGCTGAGTCTCTCTGAACTGTGTGGAGAGTGTGAGTCTCAGCTGAGTCTCTGAACTGTGTGGAGAGTGAGAGTCTCAGCTGAGTCTCTCTGAACTGTGTGGAGAGTGAGAGTCTCAGCAGAGTCTCTGAACTGTGTGGAGAGTGAGAGTCTCAGCAGCAGAGTCTCTCTGAACTGTGTGGAGAGTGAGAGTCTCAGCTGAGTCTCTGAACTGTGTGGAGAGTGTGAGTCTCAGCAGCTGAGTCTCTCTGAACTGTGTGGAGAGTGAGAGTCTCAGCTGAGTCTCTGAACTGTGTGGAGAGTGAGAGTCTCAGCTGAGTCTCTGAACTGTGTGGAGAGTCTCAGCAGCTGAGTCTCTCTGAACTGTGTGGAGAGTGAGAGTCTCAGCAGCTGAGTCTCTCTGAACTGTGTGGAGAGTGAGAGTCTCAGCAGCTGAGTCTCTCTGAACTGTGTGGAGAGTGAGAGTCTCAGCAGAGTCTCTGAACTGTGTGGAGAGTGAGAGTCTCAGCAGAGTCTCTCTGAACTGTGTGGAGAGTGAGAGTCTCAGCTGAGTCTCTGAACTGTGTGGAGAGTGAGAGTCTCAGCAGCTGAGTCTCTCTGAACTGTGTGGAGAGTGAGAGTCACAGCAGCAGAGTCTCTCTGAACTGTGTGGAGAGTGAGAGTCTCAGCAGCTGAGTCTCTCTGAACTGTGTGGAGAGTGAGAGTCTCAGCAGCTGAGTCTCTCTGAACTGTGTGGAGAGTGAGAGTCTCAGCAGCTGAGTCTCTCTGAACTGTGTGGAGAGTGAGAGTCTCAGCAGAGTCTCTCTGAACTGTGTGGAGAGTGAGAGTCTCAGCAGAGTCTCTGAACTGTGTGGAGAGTGTGAGTCTCAGTAGCTGAGTCTCTCTGAACTGTGTGGAGAGTGAGAGTCTCAGCTGAGTCTCTGAACTGTGTGGAGAGTGAGAGTCTCAGCAGCTGAGTCTCTCTGAACTGTGTGGAGAGTGAGAGTCACAGCAGCAGAGTCTCTCTGAACTGTGTGGAGTGTGAGAGTCTCAGCAGCTGAGTCTCTCTGAACTGTGTGGAGAGTGAGAGTCTCAGCAGCTGAGTCTCTCTGAACTGTGTGGAGAGTGAGAGTCTCAGCAGCTGAGTCTCTCTGAACTGTGTGGAGAGTGAGAGTCTCAGCAGAGTCTCTGAACTGTGTGGAGAGTGAGTCTCAGCAGAGTCTCTCTGAACTGTGTGGAGAGTGAGAGTCTCAGCTGAGTCTCTGAACTGTGTGGAGAGTGAGAGTCTCAGCAGCTGAGTCTCTCTGAACTGTGTGGAGAGTGAGAGTCACAGCAGCAGAGTCTCTCTGAACTGTGTGGAGAGTGAGAGTCTTAGCAGCTGAGTCTCTCTGAACTGTGTGGAGAGTGAGAGTCTCAGCAGCTGAGTCTCTCTGAACTGTGTGGAGAGTGAGAGTCTCAGCAGAGTCTCTCTGAACTGTGTGGAGAGTGAGAGTCTCAGCAGAGTCTCTGAACTGTGTGGAGAGTGAGAGTCTCAGCAGCAGAGTCTCTCTGAACTGTGTGGAGAGTGAGAGTCTCAGTAGCTGAGTCTCTCTGAACTGTGTGGAGAGTGAGAGTCTCAGCAGCTGAGTCTCTCTGAACTGTGTGGAGAGTGAGAGTCTCAGCAGCTGAGTCTCTCTGAACTGTGTGGAGAGTGAGAGTCTCAGCAGAGTCTCTCTGAACTGTGTGGAGAGTGAGAGTCTCAGCAGCTGAGTCTCTCTGAACTGTGTGGAGAGTGAGAGTCTCAGCAGAGTCTCTGAACTGTGTGGAGAGTGAGAGTCTCAGCAGAGTCTCTCTGAACTGTGTGGAGAGTGAGAGTCTCAGCTGAGTCTCTGAACTGTGTGGAGAGTGAGAGTCTCAGCAGCTGAGTCTCTCTGAACTGTGTGGAGAGTGAGAGTCTCAGCAGCTGAGTCTCTCTGAACTGTGTGGAGAGTGAGAGTCTCAGCAGAGTCTCTCTGAACTGTGTGGAGAGTGATAGTCTCAGCAGAGTCTCTGAACTGTGTGGAGAGTGTGATTCTCAGCTGAGTCTCTCTGAACTGTGTGGAGAGTGAGAGTCTCAGCAGCTGAGTCTCTCTGAACTGTGTGGAGAGTGAGAGTCTCAGCAGCTGAGTCTCTCTGAACTGTGTGGAGAGTGAGAGTCTCAGCTGAGTCTCTCTGAACTGTGTGGAGAGTGAGAGTCTCAGCAGCTGAGTCTCTCTGAACTGTGTGGAGAGTGAGAGTCTCAGCAGCTGAGTCTCTCTGAACTGTGTGGAGAGTGAGAGTCTCAGCTGAGTCTCTCTGAACTGTGTGGAGAGTGAGAGTCTCAGCAGAGTCTCTCTGAACTGTGTGGAGAGTGAGAGTCTCAGCTGAGTCTCTCTGAACTGTGTGGAGAGTGAGAGTCTCAGCAGAGTCTCTCTGAACTGTGTGGAGAGTGAGAATCTCAGCAGAGTCTCTCTGAACTGTGTGGAGAGTGAGAGTCTCAGCTGAGTCTCTGAACTGTGTGGAGAGTGAGAGTCTCAGCTGAATCTCTCTGAACTGTGTGGAGAGTGTTAGTCTCAGCTGAGTCTCTCTGAACTGTGTGGAGAGTGTGAGTCTCAGCAGAGTCTCTCTGAACTGTGTGGAGAGTGAGAGTCTAAGCAGAGTCTCTCTGAACTGTGTGGAGAGTGAGAGTCTCAGCAGAGTCTCTCTGAACTGTGTGGAGAGTGTGAGTCTCAGCTGAGTCTCTCTGAACTGTGTGGGGAGTGAGAGTCTCAGCTGAGTCTCTGAACTGTGTGGGGAGTGAGAGTCTCAGCAGCTGAGTCTCTCTGAACTGTGTAGAGAGTGAGAGTCTCAGCAGAGTCTCTCTGAACTGTGTGGAGAGTGAGAGTCTCAGCAGAGTCTCTCTGAACTGTGTGGAGAGTGAGAGTCTCAGCTGAGTCTCTCTGAACTGTGTGGAGAGTGAGAGTCTCAGCTGAGTCTCTCTGAACTGTGTGGAGAGTGAGAGTCTCAGCAGAGTCTCTCTGAACTGTGTGGAGAGTGAGAATCTCAGCAAAGTCTCTCTGAACTGTGTGGAGAGTGAGAGTCTCAGCTGAGTCTCTGAACTGTGTGGAGAGTGAGAGTCTCAGCTGAATCTCTCTGAACTGTGTGGAGAGTGTTAGTCTCAGCTGAGTCTCTCTGAACTGTGTGGAGAGTGTGAGTCTCAGCAGAGTCTCTCTGAACTGTGTGGAGAGTGAGAGTCTAAGCAGAGTCTCTCTGAACTGTGTGGAGAGTGAGAGTCTCAGCAGAGTCTCTCTGAACTGTGTGGAGAGTGTGAGTCTCAGCTGAGTCTCTCTGAACTGTGTGGAGAGTGAGAGTCTCAGCAGCTGAGTCTCTCTGAACTGTGTGGAGAGTGAGAGTCTCAGCAGCTGAGTCTCTCTGAACTGTGTGGAGAGTGAGAGTCTCAGCTGAGTCTCTCTGAACTGTGTGGAGAGTGAGAGTCTCAGCAGCTGAGTCTCTCTGAACTGTGTGGAGAGTGAGAGTCTCAGCAGCTGAGTCTCTCTGAACTGTGTGGAGAGTGAGAGTCTCAGCTGAGTCTCTCTGAACTGTGTGGAGAGTGAGAGTCTCAGCAGAGTCTCTCTGAACTGTGTGGAGAGTGAGAGTCTCAGCTGAGTCTCTCTGAACTGTGTGGAGAGTGAGAGTCTCAGCAGAGTCTCTCTGAACTGTGTGGAGAGTGAGAATCTCAGCAGAGTCTCTCTGAACTGTGTGGAGAGTGAGAGTCTCAGCTGAGTCTCTCTGAACTGTGTGGAGAGTGTGAGTCTCAGCTGAGTCTCTGAACTGTGTGGAGAGTGAGAGTCTCAGCTGAGTCTCTCTGAACTGTGTGGAGAGTGAGAGTCTCAGCAGAGTCTCTGAACTGTGTGGAGAGTGAGAGTCTCAGCAGCAGAGTCTCTCTGAACTGTGTGGAGAGTGAGAGTCTCAGCTGAGTCTCTGAACTGTGTGGAGAGTGTGAGTCTCAGCTGAGTCTCTGAACTGTGTGGAGAGTGTCAGTCTCAGCTGAGTCTCTGAACTGTGTGGAGAGTGAGAGTCTCAGCAGAGTCTCTCTGAACTGTGTGGAGAGTGAGAGTCTCAGCAGCTGAGTCTCTCTGAACTGTGTGGAGAGTGAGAGTCTCAGCAGCTGAGTCTCTCTGAACTGTGTGGAGAGTGAGAGTCTCAGCAGCTGAGTCTCTCTGAACTGTGTGGAGAGTGAGAGTCTCAGCAGCTGAGTCTCTCTGAACTGTGTGGAGAGTGAGAGTCTCAGCAGAGTCTCTCTGAACTGTGTGGAGAGTGTGAGTCTCAGCTGAGTCTCTGAACTGTGTGGAGAGTGAGAGTCTCAGCTGAGTCTCTCTGAACTGTGTGGAGAGTGAGTCTCAGCAGAGTCTCTCTGAACTGTGTGGAGAGTGAGAGTCTCAGCAGAGTCTCTGAACTGTGTGGAGAGTGAGAGTCTCAGCAGCAGAGTCTCTCTGAACTGTGTGGAGAGTGAGAGTCTCAGCTGAGTCTCTGAACTGTGTGGAGAGTGTGAGTCTCAGCAGCTGAGTCTCTCTGAACTGTGTGGAGAGTGAGAGTCTCAGCAGCTGAGTCTCTCTGAACTGTGTGGAGAGTGAGAGTCTCAGCAGCAGAGTCTCTCTGAACTGTGTGGAGAGTGAGAGTCTCAGCAGCTGAGTCTCTCTGAACTGTGTGGAAAGTGAGTCTCAGCAGAGTCTCTCTGAACTGTGTGGAGAGTGAGAGTCTCAGCAGCTGAGTCTCTCTGAACTGTGTGGAGAGTGAGAGTCTCAGCAGCTGAGTCTCTCTGAACTGTGTGGAGAGTGAGAGTCTCAGCAGAGTCTCTCTGAACTGTGTGGAGAGTGAGAGTCTCAGCAGAGTCTCTCTGAACTGTGTGGAGAGTGAGAATCTCAGCTGAGTCTCTCTGAACTGTGTGGAGAGTGAGAGTCTCAGCTGAGTCTCTGAACTGTGTGGAGAGTGAGAGTCTCAGCTGAGTCTCTCTGAACTGTGTGGAGAGTGTGAGTCTCAGCTGAGTCTCTGAACTGTGTGGAGAGTGAGAGTCTCAGCTGAGTCTCTCTGAACTGTGTGGAGAGTGAGAGTCTCAGCTGAGTCTCTGAACTGTGTGGAGAGTGAGAGTCTCAGCTGAGTCTCTCTGAACTGTGTGGAGAGTGTGAGTCTCAGCTGAGTCTCTGAACTGTGTGGAGAGTGAGAGTCTCAGCTGAGTCTCTCTGAACTGTGTGGAGAGTGAGAGTCTCAGCAGAGTCTCTGAACTGTGTGGAGAGTGAGAGTCTCAGCAGCAGAGTCTCTCTGAACTGTGTGGAGAGTGAGAGTCTCAGCTGAGTCTCTGAACTGTGTGGAGAGTGTGAGTCTCAGCAGCTGAGTCTCTCTGAAATGTGTGGAGAGTGAGAGTCTCAGCAGAGTCTCTCTGAACTGTGTGGAGAGTGAGAGTCTCAGCTGAGTCTCTGAACTGTGTGGAGAGTGAGAGTCTCAGCAGCTGAGTCTCTCTGAACTGTGTGGAGAGTGATAGTCTCAGCAGCAGAGTCTCTCTGAACTGTGTGGAGAGTGAGAGTCTCAGCAGCTGAGTCTCTCTGAACTGTGTGGAGAGTGAGAGTCTCAGCAGCTGAGTCTCTCTGAACTGTGTGGAGAGTGAGAGTCTCAGCAGAGTCTCTCTGAACTGTGTGGAGAGTGAGAGTCTCAGCTGAGTCTCTCTGAACTGTGTGGAGAGTGAGAGTCTCAGCAGAGTCTATCTGAACTGTGTGGAGAGTGAGAGTCTCAGCAGAGTCTCTCTGAACTGTGTGGAGAGTGAGAGTCTCAGCTGAGTCTCTGAACTGTGTGGAGAGTGAGAGTCTCAGCTGAGTCTCTCTGAACTGTGTGGAGAGTGTGAGTCTCAGCTGAGTCTCTGAACTGTGTGGAGAGTGAGAGTCTCAGCTGAGTCTCTCTGAACTGTGTGGAGAGTGAGAGTCTCAGCAGAGTCTCTGAACTGTGTGGAGAGTGAGAGTCTCAGCAGCAGAGTCTCTCTGAACTGTGTGGAGAGTGAGAGTCTCAGCTGAGTCTCTGAACTGTGTGGAGAGTGTGAGTCTCAGCAGCTGAGTCTCTCTGAAATGTGTGGAGAGTGAGAGTCTCAGCAGAGTCTCTCTGAACTGTGTGGAGAGTGAGAGTCTCAGCTGAGTCTCTGAACTGTGTGGAGAGTGAGAGTCTCAGCAGCTGAGTCTCTCTGAACTGTGTGGAGAGTGATAGTCTCAGCAGCAGAGTCTCTCTGAACTGTGTGGAGAGTGAGAGTCTCAGCAGCTGAGTCTCTCTGAACTGTGTGGAGAGTGAGAGTCTCAGCAGCTGAGTCTCTCTGAACTGTGTGGAGAGTGAGAGTCTCAGCAGAGTCTCTCTGAACTGTGTGGAGAGTGAGAGTCTCAGCTGAGTCTCTCTGAACTGTGTGGAGAGTGAGAGTCTCAGCAGAGTCTATCTGAACTGTGTGGAGAGTGAGAGTCTCAGCAGAGTCTCTCTGAACTGTGTGGAGAGTGAGAGTCTCAGCTGAGTCTCTGAACTGTGTGGAGTGAGAGTCTCAGCAGAGTCTCTGAACTGTGTGGAGAGTGAGAGTCTCAGCTGAGTCTCTCTGAACTGTGTGGAGAGTGAGAGTCTCAGCTGAGTCTCTGAACTGTGTGGAGAGTGAGAGTCTCAGCAGAGTCTCTGAACTGTGTGGAGAGTGAGAGTCTCAGCTGAGTCTCTCTGAACTGTGTGGAGAGTGAGAGTCTCAGCTGAGTCTCTCTGAACTGTGTGGAGAGTGAGAGTCTCAGCAGAGTCTCTCTGAACTGTGTGGAGAGTGTGAGTCTGAGCAGAGTCTCTGAACTGTGTGGAGAGTGAGAGTCTCAGCAGAGTCTCTCTGAACTGTGTGGAGAGTGAGAGTCTCAGCAGCTGAGTCTCTCTGAACTGTGTGGAGAGTGAGAGTCTCAGCTGAGTCTCTGAACTGTGTGGAGAGTGAGAGTCTCAGCAGAGTCTCTCTGAACTGTGTGGAGAGTGAGAGTCTCAGCAGAGTCTCTCTGAACTGTGTGGAGAGTGAGAGTCTCAGCAGAGTCTCTCTGAACTGTGTGGAGAGTGAGAGTCTCAGCAGCAGAGTCTCTCTGAACTGTGTGGAGAGTGAGAGTCTCAGCAGTGTCTCTCTGAACTGTGTGGAGAGTGAGAGTCTCAGCAGCTGAGTCTCTCTGAACTGTGTGGAGAGTGAGTCTCAGCTGAGTCTCTCTGAACTGTGTGGAGAGTGAGTCTCAGCAGAGTCTCTCTGAACTGTGTGGCGAGTGTGAGTCTCAGCAGAGTCTCTCTGAACTGTGTGGAGAGTGAGAGTCTCAGCTGAATCTCTGAACTGTGTGGAGAGTGTGAGTCTCAGCTGAGTCTCTGAACTGTGTGGAGAGTGTCAGTCTCAGCTGAGTCTCTGAACTGTGTGGAGAGTGAGAGTCTCAGCAGAGTCTCTCTGAACTGTGTGGAGAGTGAGAGTCTCAGCAGCTGAGTCTCTCTGAACTGTGTGGAGAGTGAGAGTCTCAGCAGCTGAGTCTCTCTGAACTGTGTGGAGAGTGAGAGTCTCAGCAGCTGAGTCTCTCTGAACTGTGTGGAGAGTGAGAGTCTCAGCAGCTGAGTCTCTCTGAACTGTGTGGAGAGTGAGAGTCTCAGCAGAGTCTCTCTGAACTGTGTGGAGAGTGTGAGTCTCAGCTGAGTCTCTGAACTGTGTGGAGAGTGAGAGTCTCAGCTGAGTCTCTCTGAACTGTGTGGAGAGTGAGTCTCAGCAGAGTCTCTCTGAACTGTGTGGAGAGTGAGAGTCTCAGCAGAGTCTCTGAACTGTGTGGAGAGTGAGAGTCTCAGCAGCAGAGTCTCTCTGAACTGTGTGGAGAGTGAGAGTCTCAGCTGAGTCTTTGAACTGTGTGGAGAGTGTGAGTCTCAGCAGCTGAGTCTCTCTGAACTGTGTGGAGAGTGAGAGTCTCAGCAGCTGAGTCTCTCTGAACTGTGTGGAGAGTGAGAGTCTCAGCAGCAGAGTCTCTCTGAACTGTGTGGAGAGTGAGAGTCTCAGCAGCTGAGTCTCTCTGAACTGTGTGGAAAGTGAGTCTCAGCAGAGTCTCTCTGAACTGTGTGGAGAGTGAGAGTCTCAGCAGCTGAGTCTCTCTGAACTGTGTGGAGAGTGAGAGTCTCAGCAGCTGAGTCTCTCTGAACTGTGTGGAGAGTGAGAGTCTCAGCAGAGTCTCTCTGAACTGTGTGGAGAGTGAGAGTCTCAGCAGAGTCTCTCTGAACTGTGTGGAGAGTGAGAATCTCAGCTGAGTCTCTCTGAACTGTGTGGAGAGTGAGAGTCTCAGCTGAGTCTCTGAACTGTGTGGAGAGTGAGAGTCTCAGCTGAGTCTCTCTGAACTGTGTGGAGAGTGTGAGTCTCAGCTGAGTCTCTGAACTGTGTGGAGAGTGAGAGTCTCAGCTGAGTCTCTCTGAACTGTGTGGAGAGTGAGAGTCTCAGCTGAGTCTCTGAACTGTGTGGAGAGTGAGAGTCTCAGCTGAGTCTCTCTGAACTGTGTGGAGAGTGTGAGTCTCAGCTGAGTCTCTGAACTGTGTGGAGAGTGAGAGTCTCAGCTGAGTCTCTCTGAACTGTGTGGAGAGTGAGAGTCTCAGCAGAGTCTCTGAACTGTGTGGAGAGTGAGAGTCTCAGCAGCAGAGTCTCTCTGAACTGTGTGGAGAGTGAGAGTCTCAGCTGAGTCTCTGAACTGTGTGGAGAGTGTGAGTCTCAGCAGCTGAGTCTCTCTGAAATGTGTGGAGAGTGAGAGTCTCAGCAGAGTCTCTCTGAACTGTGTGGAGAGTGAGAGTCTCAGCTGAGTCTCTGAACTGTGTGGAGAGTGAGAGTCTCAGCAGCTGAGTCTCTCTGAACTGTGTGGAGAGTGATAGTCTCAGCAGCAGAGTCTCTCTGAACTGTGTGGAGAGTGAGAGTCTCAGCAGCTGAGTCTCTCTGAACTGTGTGGAGAGTGAGAGTCTCAGCAGCTGAGTCTCTCTGAACTGTGTGGAGAGTGAGAGTCTCAGCAGAGTCTCTCTGAACTGTGTGGAGAGTGAGAGTCTCAGCTGAGTCTCTCTGAACTGTGTGGAGAGTGAGAGTCTCAGCAGAGTCTATCTGAACTGTGTGGAGAGTGAGAGTCTCAGCAGAGTCTCTCTGAACTGTGTGGAGAGTGAGAGTCTCAGCTGAGTCTCTGAACTGTGTGGAGAGTGAGAGTCTCAGCTGAGTCTCTCTGAACTGTGTGGAGAGTGTGAGTCTCAGCTGAGTCTCTCAACTGTGTGGAGAGTGAGAGTCTCAGCTGAGTCTCTCTGAACTGTGTGGAGAGTGAGAGTCTCAGCAGAGTCTCTGAACTGTGTGGAGAGTGAGAGTCTCAGCAGCAGAGTCTCTCTGAACTGTGTGGAGAGTGAGAGTCTCAGCTGAGTCTCTGAACTGTGTGGAGAGTGTGAGTCTCAGCAGCTGAGTCTCTCTGAAATGTGTGGAGAGTCAGAGTCTCAGCAGAGTCTCTCTGAACTGTGTGGAGAGTGAGAGTCTCAGCTGAGTCTCTGAACTGTGTGGAGAGTGAGAGTCTCAGCAGCTGAGTCTCTCTGAACTGTGTGGAGAGTGATAGTCTCAGCAGCAGAGTCTCTCTGAACTGTGTGGAGAGTGAGAGTCTCAGCAGCTGAGTCTCTCTGAACTGTGTGGAGAGTGAGAGTCTCAGCAGCTGAGTCTCTCTGAACTGTGTGGAGAGTGAGAGTCTCAGCAGAGTCTCTCTGAACTGTGTGGAGAGTGAGAGTCTCAGCTGAGTCTCTCTGAACTGTGTGGAGAGTGAGAGTCTCAGCAGAGTCTATCTGAACTGTGTTGAGAGTGAGAGTCTCAGCAGAGTCTCTCTGAACTGTGTGGAGAGTGTGAGTCTCAGCAGAGTCTCTCTGAACTGTGTGGAGAGTGAGAGTCACAGCTGAGTCTCTCTGAACTGTGTGGAGAGTGAGAGTCTCAGCTGAGTCTCTGAACTGTGTGGAGAGTGAGAGTCTCAGCTGAGTCTCTCTGAACTGTGTGGAGAGTGTGAGTCTCAGCTGAGTCTCTGAACTGTGTGGAGAGTGAGAGTCTCAGCTGAGTCTCTCTGAACTGTGTGGAGAGTGAGAGTCTCAGCAGAGTCTCTGAACTGTGTGGAGAGTGAGAGTCTCAGCAGCAGAGTCTCTCTGAACTGTGTGGAGAGTGAGAGTCTCAGCTGAGTCTCTGAACTGTGTGGAGAGTGTGAGTCTCAGCAGCTGAGTCTCTCTGAACTGTGTGGAGAGTGAGAGTCTCAGCTGAGTCTCTGAACTGTGTGGAGAGTGAGAGTCTCAGCTGAGTCTCTGAACTGTGTGGAGAGTCTCAGCAGCTGAGTCTCTCTGAACTGTGTGGAGAGTGAGAGTCTCAGCAGCTGAGTCTCTCTGAACTGTGTGGAGAGTGAGAGTCTCAGCAGCTGAGTCTCTCTGAACTGTGTGGAGAGTGAGAGTCTCAGCAGAGTCTCTGAACTGTGTGGAGAGTGAGAGTCTCAGCAGAGTCTCTCTGAACTGTGTGGAGAGTGAGAGTCTCAGCTGAGTCTCTGAACTGTGTGGAGAGTGAGAGTCTCAGCAGCTGAGTCTCTCTGAACTGTGTGGAGAGTGAGAGTCACAGCAGCAGAGTCTCTCTGAACTGTGTGGAGAGTGAGAGTCTCAGCAGCTGAGTCTCTCTGAACTGTGTGGAGAGTGAGAGTCTCAGCAGCTGAGTCTCTCTGAACTGTGTGGAGAGTGAGAGTCTCAGCAGCTGAGTCTCTCTGAACTGTGTGGAGAGTGAGAGTCTCAGCAGAGTCTCTCTGAACTGTGTGGAGAGTGAGAGTCTCAGCAGAGTCTCTGAACTGTGTGGAGAGTGTGAGTCTCAGTAGCTGAGTCTCTCTGAACTGTGTGGAGAGTGAGAGTCTCAGCTGAGTCTCTGAACTGTGTGGAGAGTGAGAGTCTCAGCAGCTGAGTCTCTCTGAACTGTGTGGAGAGTGAGAGTCACAGCAGCAGAGTCTCTCTGAACTGTGTGGAGTGTGAGAGTCTCAGCAGCTGAGTCTCTCTGAACTGTGTGGAGAGTGAGAGTCTCAGCAGCTGAGTCTCTCTGAACTGTGTGGAGAGTGAGAGTCTCAGCAGCTGAGTCTCTCTGAACTGTGTGGAGAGTGAGAGTCTCAGCAGAGTCTCTGAACTGTGTGGAGAGTGAGTCTCAGCAGAGTCTCTCTGAACTGTGTGGAGAGTGAGAGTCTCAGCTGAGTCTCTGAACTGTGTGGAGAGTGAGAGTCTCAGCAGCTGAGTCTCTCTGAACTGTGTGGAGAGTGAGAGTCACAGCAGCAGAGTCTCTCTGAACTGTGTGGAGAGTGAGAGTCTTAGCAGCTGAGTCTCTCTGAACTGTGTGGAGAGTGAGAGTCTCAGCAGCTGAGTCTCTCTGAACTGTGTGGAGAGTGAGAGTCTCAGCAGAGTCTCTCTGAACTGTGTGGAGAGTGAGAGTCTCAGCAGAGTCTCTGAACTGTGTGGAGAGTGAGAGTCTCAGCAGCAGAGTCTCTCTGAACTGTGTGGAGAGTGAGAGTCTCAGTAGCTGAGTCTCTCTGAACTGTGTGGAGAGTGAGAGTCTCAGCAGCTGAGTCTCTCTGAACTGTGTGGAGAGTGAGAGTCTCAGCAGCTGAGTCTCTCTGAACTGTGTGGAGAGTGAGAGTCTCAGCAGAGTCTCTCTGAACTGTGTGGAGAGTGAGAGTCTCAGCAGCTGAGTCTCTCTGAACTGTGTGGAGAGTGAGAGTCTCAGCAGAGTCTCTGAACTGTGTGGAGAGTGAGAGTCTCAGCAGAGTCTCTCTGAACTGTGTGGAGAGTGAGAGTCTCAGCTGAGTCTCTGAACTGTGTGGAGAGTGAGAGTCTCAGCAGCTGAGTCTCTCTGAACTGTGTGGAGAGTGAGAGTCTCAGCAGCTGAGTCTCTCTGAACTGTGTGGAGAGTGAGAGTCTCAGCAGAGTCTCTCTGAACTGTGTGGAGAGTGATAGTCTCAGCAGAGTCTCTGAACTGTGTGGAGAGTGTGATTCTCAGCTGAGTCTCTCTGAACTGTGTGGAGAGTGAGAGTCTCAGCAGCTGAGTCTCTCTGAACTGTGTGGAGAGTGAGAGTCTCAGCAGCTGAGTCTCTCTGAACTGTGTGGAGAGTGAGAGTCTCAGCTGAGTCTCTCTGAACTGTGTGGAGAGTGAGAGTCTCAGCAGCTGAGTCTCTCTGAACTGTGTGGAGAGTGAGAGTCTCAGCAGCTGAGTCTCTCTGAACTGTGTGGAGAGTGAGAGTCTCAGCTGAGTCTCTCTGAACTGTGTGGAGAGTGAGAGTCTCAGCAGAGTCTCTCTGAACTGTGTGGAGAGTGAGAGTCTCAGCTGAGTCTCTCTGAACTGTGTGGAGAGTGAGAGTCTCAGCAGAGTCTCTCTGAACTGTGTGGAGAGTGAGAATCTCAGCAGAGTCTCTCTGAACTGTGTGGAGAGTGAGAGTCTCAGCTGAGTCTCTGAACTGTGTGGAGAGTGAGAGTCTCAGCTGAATCTCTCTGAACTGTGTGGAGAGTGTTAGTCTCAGCTGAGTCTCTCTGAACTGTGTGGAGAGTGTGAGTCTCAGCAGAGTCTCTCTGAACTGTGTGGAGAGTGAGAGTCTAAGCAGAGTCTCTCTGAACTGTGTGGAGAGTGAGAGTCTCAGCAGAGTCTCTCTGAACTGTGTGGAGAGTGTGAGTCTCAGCTGAGTCTCTCTGAACTGTGTGGGGAGTGAGAGTCTCAGCTGAGTCTCTGAACTGTGTGGGGAGTGAGAGTCTCAGCAGCTGAGTCTCTCTGAACTGTGTAGAGAGTGAGAGTCTCAGCAGAGTCTCTCTGAACTGTGTGGAGAGTGAGAGTCTCAGCAGAGTCTCTCTGAACTGTGTGGAGAGTGAGAGTCTCAGCTGAGTCTCTCTGAACTGTGTGGAGAGTGAGAGTCTCAGCTGAGTCTCTCTGAACTGTGTGGAGAGTGAGAGTCTCAGCAGAGTCTCTCTGAACTGTGTGGAGAGTGAGAATCTCAGCAAAGTCTCTCTGAACTGTGTGGAGAGTGAGAGTCTCAGCTGAGTCTCTGAACTGTGTGGAGAGTGAGAGTCTCAGCTGAATCTCTCTGAACTGTGTGGAGAGTGTTAGTCTCAGCTGAGTCTCTCTGAACTGTGTGGAGAGTGTGAGTCTCAGCAGAGTCTCTCTGAACTGTGTGGAGAGTGAGAGTCTAAGCAGAGTCTCTCTGAACTGTGTGGAGAGTGAGAGTCTCAGCAGAGTCTCTCTGAACTGTGTGGAGAGTGTGAGTCTCAGCTGAGTCTCTCTGAACTGTGTGGAGAGTGAGAGTCTCAGCAGCTGAGTCTCTCTGAACTGTGTGGAGAGTGAGAGTCTCAGCAGCTGAGTCTCTCTGAACTGTGTGGAGAGTGAGAGTCTCAGCTGAGTCTCTCTGAACTGTGTGGAGAGTGAGAGTCTCAGCAGCTGAGTCTCTCTGAACTGTGTGGAGAGTGAGAGTCTCAGCAGCTGAGTCTCTCTGAACTGTGTGGAGAGTGAGAGTCTCAGCTGAGTCTCTCTGAACTGTGTGGAGAGTGAGAGTCTCAGCAGAGTCTCTCTGAACTGTGTGGAGAGTGAGAGTCTCAGCTGAGTCTCTCTGAACTGTGTGGAGAGTGAGAGTCTCAGCAGAGTCTCTCTGAACTGTGTGGAGAGTGAGAATCTCAGCAGAGTCTCTCTGAACTGTGTGGAGAGTGAGAGTCTCAGCTGAGTCTCTCTGAACTGTGTGGAGAGTGTGAGTCTCAGCTGAGTCTCTGAACTGTGTGGAGAGTGAGAGTCTCAGCTGAGTCTCTCTGAACTGTGTGGAGAGTGAGAGTCTCAGCAGAGTCTCTGAACTGTGTGGAGAGTGAGAGTCTCAGCAGCAGAGTCTCTCTGAACTGTGTGGAGAGTGAGAGTCTCAGCTGAGTCTCTGAACTGTGTGGAGAGTGTGAGTCTCAGCAGCTGAGTCTCTCTGAAATGTGTGGAGAGTGAGAGTCTCAGCAGAGTCTCTCTGAACTGTGTGGAGAGTGAGAGTCTCAGCTGAGTCTCTGAACTGTGTGGAGAGTGAGAGTCTCAGCAGCTGAGTCTCTCTGAACTGTGTGGAGAGTGATAGTCTCAGCAGCAGAGTCTCTCTGAACTGTGTGGAGAGTGAGAGTCTCAGCAGCTGAGTCTCTCTGAACTGTGTGGAGAGTGAGAGTCTCAGCAGCTGAGTCTCTCTGAACTGTGTGGAGAGTGAGAGTCTCAGCAGAGTCTCTCTGAACTGTGTGGAGAGTGAGAGTCTCAGCTGAGTCTCTCTGAACTGTGTGGAGAGTGAGAGTCTCAGCAGAGTCTATCTGAACTGTGTGGAGAGTGAGAGTCTCAGCAGAGTCTCTCTGAACTGTGTGGAGAGTGAGAGTCTCAGCTGAGTCTCTGAACTGTGTGGAGAGTGAGAGTCTCAGCTGAGTCTCTCTGAACTGTGTGGAGAGTGTGAGTCTCAGCTGAGTCTCTGAACTGTGTGGAGAGTGAGAGTCTCAGCTGAGTCTCTCTGAACTGTGTGGAGAGTGAGAGTCTCAGCAGAGTCTCTGAACTGTGTGGAGAGTGAGAGTCTCAGCAGCAGAGTCTCTCTGAACTGTGTGGAGAGTGAGAGTCTCAGCTGAGTCTCTGAACTGTGTGGAGAGTGTGAGTCTCAGCAGCTGAGTCTCTCTGAAATGTGTGGAGAGTGAGAGTCTCAGCAGAGTCTCTCTGAACTGTGTGGAGAGTGAGAGTCTCAGCTGAGTCTCTGAACTGTGTGGAGAGTGAGAGTCTCAGCAGCTGAGTCTCTCTGAACTGTGTGGAGAGTGATAGTCTCAGCAGCAGAGTCTCTCTGAACTGTGTGGAGAGTGAGAGTCTCAGCAGCTGAGTCTCTCTGAACTGTGTGGAGAGTGAGAGTCTCAGCAGCTGAGTCTCTCTGAACTGTGTGGAGAGTGAGAGTCTCAGCAGAGTCTCTCTGAACTGTGTGGAGAGTGAGAGTCTCAGCTGAGTCTCTCTGAACTGTGTGGAGAGTGAGAGTCTCAGCAGAGTCTATCTGAACTGTGTGGAGAGTGAGAGTCTCAGCAGAGTCTCTCTGAACTGTGTGGAGAGTGAGAGTCTCAGCTGAGTCTCTGAACTGTGTGGAGTGAGAGTCTCAGCAGAGTCTCTGAACTGTGTGGAGAGTGAGAGTCTCAGCTGAGTCTCTCTGAACTGTGTGGAGAGTGAGAGTCTCAGCTGAGTCTCTGAACTGTGTGGAGAGTGAGAGTCTCAGCAGAGTCTCTGAACTGTGTGGAGAGTGAGAGTCTCAGCTGAGTCTCTCTGAACTGTGTGGAGAGTGAGAGTCTCAGCTGAGTCTCTCTGAACTGTGTGGAGAGTGAGAGTCTCAGCAGAGTCTCTCTGAACTGTGTGGAGAGTGTGAGTCTGAGCAGAGTCTCTGAACTGTGTGGAGAGTGAGAGTCTCAGCAGAGTCTCTCTGAACTGTGTGGAGAGTGAGAGTCTCAGCAGCTGAGTCTCTCTGAACTGTGTGGAGAGTGAGAGTCTCAGCTGAGTCTCTGAACTGTGTGGAGAGTGAGAGTCTCAGCAGAGTCTCTCTGAACTGTGTGGAGAGTGAGAGTCTCAGCAGAGTCTCTCTGAACTGTGTGGAGAGTGAGAGTCTCAGCAGAGTCTCTCTGAACTGTGTGGAGAGTGAGAGTCTCAGCAGCAGAGTCTCTCTGAACTGTGTGGAGAGTGAGAGTCTCAGCAGTGTCTCTCTGAACTGTGTGGAGAGTGAGAGTCTCAGCAGCTGAGTCTCTTTGAACTGTGTGGAGAGTGAGAGTCTCAGCAGCTGAGTCTCTCTGAACTGTGTGGAGAGTGAGAGTCTCAGCAGCTGAGTCTCTCTGAACTGTGTGGAGAGTGAGAGTCTCAGCAGAGTCTCTCTGAACTGTGTGGAGAGTGTGAGTCTCAGCTGAGTCTCTGAACTGTGTGGAGAGTGAGAGTCTCAGCTGAGTCTCTCTGAACTGTGTGGAGAGTGAGTCTCAGCAGAGTCTCTCTGAACTGTGTGGAGAGTGAGAGTCTCAGCAGAGTCTCTGAACTGTGTGGAGAGTGAGAGTCTCAGCAGCAGAGTCTCTCTGAACTGTGTGGAGAGTGAGAGTCTCAGCAGCTGAGTCTCTCTGAACTGTGTGGAGAGTGAGAGTCTCAGCAGCTGAGTCTCTCTGAACTGTGTGGAGAGTGAGAGTCTCAGCAGCAGAGTCTCTCTGAACTGTGTGGAGAGTGAGAGTCTCAGCAGCTGAGTCTCTCTGAACTGTGTGGAAAGTGAGTCTCAGCAGAGTCTCTCTGAACTGTGTGGAGAGTGAGAGTCTCAGCAGCTGAGTCTCTCTGAACTGTGTGGAGAGTGAGAGTCTCAGCAGCTGAGTCTCTCTGAACTGTGTGGAGAGTGAGAGTCTCAGCAGAGTCTCTCTGAACTGTGTGGAGAGTGAGAGTCTCAGCAGAGTCTCTCTGAACTGTGTGGAGAGTGAGAATCTCAGCTGAGTCTCTCTGAACTGTGTGGAGAGTGAGAGTCTCAGCTGAGTCTCTGAACTGTGTGGAGAGTGAGAGTCTCAGCTGAGTCTCTCTGAACTGTGTGGAGAGTGTGAGTCTCAGCTGAGTCTCTGAACTGTGTGGAGAGTGAGAGTCTCAGCTGAGTCTCTCTGAACTGTGTGGAGAGTGAGAGTCTCAGCTGAGTCTCTGAACTGTGTGGAGAGTGAGAGTCTCAGCTGAGTCTCTCTGAACTGTGTGGAGAGTGTGAGTCTCAGCTGAGTCTCTGAACTGTGTGGAGAGTGAGAGTCTCAGCTGAGTCTCTCTGAACTGTGTGGAGAGTGAGAGTCTCAGCAGAGTCTCTGAACTGTGTGGAGAGTGAGAGTCTCAGCAGCAGAGTCTCTCTGAACTGTGTGGAGAGTGAGAGTCTCAGCTGAGTCTCTGAACTGTGTGGAGAGTGTGAGTCTCAGCAGCTGAGTCTCTCTGAAATGTGTGGAGAGTGAGAGTCTCAGCAGAGTCTCTCTGAACTGTGTGGAGAGTGAGAGTCTCAGCTGAGTCTCTGAACTGTGTGGAGAGTGAGAGTCTCAGCAGCTGAGTCTCTCTGAACTGTGTGGAGAGTGATAGTCTCAGCAGCAGAGTCTCTCTGAACTGTGTGGAGAGTGAGAGTCTCAGCAGCTGAGTCTCTCTGAACTGTGTGGAGAGTGATAGTCTCAGCAGCAGAGTCTCTCTGAACTGTGTGGAGAGTGAGAGTCTCAGCAGCTGAGTCTCTCTGAACTGTGTGGAGAGTGAGAGTCTCAGCAGCTGAGTCTCTCTGAACTGTGTGGAGAGTGAGAGTCTCAGCAGAGTCTCTCTGAACTGTGTGGAGAGTGAGAGTCTCAGCTGAGTCTCTCTGAACTGTGTGGAGAGTGAGAGTCTCAGCAGAGTCTATCTGAACTGTGTTGAGAGTGAGAGTCTCAGCAGAGTCTCTCTGAACTGTGTGGAGAGTGTGAGTCTCAGCAGAGTCTCTCTGAACTGTGTGGAGAGTGAGAGTCACAGCTGAGTCTCTCTGAACTGTGTGGAGAGTGAGAGTCTCAGCTGAGTCTCTGAACTGTGTGGAGAGTGAGAGTCTCAGCTGAGTCTCTCTGAACTGTGTGGAGAGTGTGAGTCTCAGCTGAGTCTCTGAACTGTGTGGAGAGTGAGAGTCTCAGCTGAGTCTCTCTGAACTGTGTGGAGAGTGAGAGTCTCAGCAGAGTCTCTGAACTGTGTGGAGAGTGAGAGTCTCAGCAGCAGAGTCTCTCTGAACTGTGTGGAGAGTGAGAGTCTCAGCTGAGTCTCTGAACTGTGTGGAGAGTGTGAGTCTCAGCAGCTGAGTCTCTCTGAACTGTGTGGAGAGTGAGAGTCTCAGCTGAGTCTCTGAACTGTGTGGAGAGTGAGAGTCTCAGCTGAGTCTCTGAACTGTGTGGAGAGTCTCAGCAGCTGAGCCTCTCTGAACTGTGTGGAGAGTGAGAGTCTCAGCAGCTGAGTCTCTCTGAACTGTGTGGAGAGTGAGAGTCTCAGCAGCTGAGTCTCTCTGAACTGTGTGGAGAGTGAGAGTCTCAGCAGAGTCTCTGAACTGTGTGGAGAGTGAGAGTCTCAGCAGAGTCTCTCTGAACTGTGTGGAGAGTGAGAGTCTCAGCTGAGTCTCTGAACTGTGTGGAGAGTGAGAGTCTCAGCAGCTGAGTCTCTCTGAACTGTGTGGAGAGTGAGAGTCACAGCAGCAGAGTCTCTCTGAACTGTGTGGAGAGTGAGAGTCTCAGCAGCTGAGTCTCTCTGAACTGTGTGGAGAGTGAGAGTCTCAGCAGCTGAGTCTCTCTGAACTGTGTGGAGAGTGAGAGTCTCAGCAGCTGAGTCTCTCTGAACTGTGTGGAGAGTGAGAGTCTCAGCAGAGTCTCTCTGAACTGTGTGGAGAGTGAGAGTCTCAGCAGAGTCTCTGAACTGTGTGGAGAGTGTGAGTCTCAGTAGCTGAGTCTCTCTGAACTGTGTGGAGAGTGAGAGTCTCAGCTGAGTCTCTGAACTGTGTGGAGAGTGAGAGTCTCAGCAGCTGAGTCTCTCTGAACTGTGTGGAGAGTGAGAGTCACAGCAGCAGAGTCTCTCTGAACTGTGTGGAGTGTGAGAGTCTCAGCAGCTGAGTCTCTCTGAACTGTGTGGAGAGTGAGAGTCTCAGCAGCTGAGTCTCTCTGAACTGTGTGGAGAGTGAGAGTCTCAGCAGCTGAGTCTCTCTGAACTGTGTGGAGAGTGAGAGTCTCAGCAGAGTCTCTGAACTGTGTGGAGAGTGAGTCTCAGCAGAGTCTCTCTGAACTGTGTGGAGAGTGAGAGTCTCAGCTGAGTCTCTGAACTGTGTGGAGAGTGAGAGTCTCAGCAGCTGAGTCTCTCTGAACTGTGTGGAGAGTGAGAGTCACAGCAGCAGAGTCTCTCTGAACTGTGTGGAGAGTGAGAGTCTTAGCAGCTGAGTCTCTCTGAACTGTGTGGAGAGTGAGAGTCTCAGCAGCTGAGTCTCTCTGAACTGTGTGGAGAGTGAGAGTCTCAGCAGAGTCTCTCTGAACTGTGTGGAGAGTGAGAGTCTCAGCAGAGTCTCTGAACTGTGTGGAGAGTGAGAGTCTCAGCAGCAGAGTCTCTCTGAACTGTGTGGAGAGTGAGAGTCTCAGTAGCTGAGTCTCTCTGAACTGTGTGGAGAGTGAGAGTCTCAGCAGCTGAGTCTCTCTGAACTGTGTGGAGAGTGAGAGTCTCAGCAGCTGAGTCTCTCTGAACTGTGTGGAGAGTGAGAGTCTCAGCAGAGTCTCTCTGAACTGTGTGGAGAGTGAGAGTCTCAGCAGCTGAGTCTCTCTGAACTGTGTGGAGAGTGAGAGTCTCAGCAGAGTCTCTGAACTGTGTGGAGAGTGAGAGTCTCAGCAGAGTCTCTCTGAACTGTGTGGAGAGTGAGAGTCTCAGCTGAGTCTCTGAACTGTGTGGAGAGTGAGAGTCTCAGCAGCTGAGTCTCTCTGAACTGTGTGGAGAGTGAGAGTCTCAGCAGCTGAGTCTCTCTGAACTGTGTGGAGAGTGAGAGTCTCAGCAGAGTCTCTCTGAACTGTGTGGAGAGTGATAGTCTCAGCAGAGTCTCTGAACTGTGTGGAGAGTGTGATTCTCAGCTGAGTCTCTCTGAACTGTGTGGAGAGTGAGAGTCTCAGCAGCTGAGTCTCTCTGAACTGTGTGGAGAGTGAGAGTCTCAGCAGCTGAGTCTCTCTGAACTGTGTGGAGAGTGAGAGTCTCAGCTGAGTCTCTCTGAACTGTGTGGAGAGTGAGAGTCTCAGCAGCTGAGTCTCTCTGAACTGTGTGGAGAGTGAGAGTCTCAGCAGCTGAGTCTCTCTGAACTGTGTGGAGAGTGAGAGTCTCAGCTGAGTCTCTCTGAACTGTGTGGAGAGTGAGAGTCTCAGCAGAGTCTCTCTGAACTGTGTGGAGAGTGAGAGTCTCAGCTGAGTCTCTCTGAACTGTGTGGAGAGTGAGAGTCTCAGCAGAGTCTCTCTGAACTGTGTGGAGAGTGAGAATCTCAGCAGAGTCTCTCTGAACTGTGTGGAGAGTGAGAGTCTCAGCTGAGTCTCTGAACTGTGTGGAGAGTGAGAGTCTCAGCTGAATCTCTCTGAACTGTGTGGAGAGTGTTAGTCTCAGCTGAGTCTCTCTGAACTGTGTGGAGAGTGTGAGTCTCAGCAGAGTCTCTCTGAACTGTGTGGAGAGTGAGAGTCTAAGCAGAGTCTCTCTGAACTGTGTGGAGAGTGAGAGTCTCAGCAGAGTCTCTCTGAACTGTGTGGAGAGTGTGAGTCTCAGCTGAGTCTCTCTGAACTGTGTGGGGAGTGAGAGTCTCAGCTGAGTCTCTGAACTGTGTGGGGAGTGAGAGTCTCAGCAGCTGAGTCTCTCTGAACTGTGTAGAGAGTGAGAGTCTCAGCAGAGTCTCTCTGAACTGTGTGGAGAGTGAGAGTCTCAGCAGAGTCTCTCTGAACTGTGTGGAGAGTGAGAGTCTCAGCTGAGTCTCTCTGAACTGTGTGGAGAGTGAGAGTCTCAGCTGAGTCTCTCTGAACTGTGTGGAGAGTGAGAGTCTCAGCAGAGTCTCTCTGAACTGTGTGGAGAGTGAGAATCTCAGCAAAGTCTCTCTGAACTGTGTGGAGAGTGAGAGTCTCAGCTGAGTCTCTGAACTGTGTGGAGAGTGAGAGTCTCAGCTGAATCTCTCTGAACTGTGTGGAGAGTGTTAGTCTCAGCTGAGTCTCTCTGAACTGTGTGGAGAGTGTGAGTCTCAGCAGAGTCTCTCTGAACTGTGTGGAGAGTGAGAGTCTAAGCAGAGTCTCTCTGAACTGTGTGGAGAGTGAGAGTCTCAGCAGAGTCTCTCTGAACTGTGTGGAGAGTGTGAGTCTCAGCTGAGTCTCTCTGAACTGTGTGGAGAGTGAGAGTCTCAGCAGCTGAGTCTCTCTGAACTGTGTGGAGAGTGAGAGTCTCAGCAGCTGAGTCTCTCTGAACTGTGTGGAGAGTGAGAGTCTCAGCTGAGTCTCTCTGAACTGTGTGGAGAGTGAGAGTCTCAGCAGCTGAGTCTCTCTGAACTGTGTGGAGAGTGAGAGTCTCAGCAGCTGAGTCTCTCTGAACTGTGTGGAGAGTGAGAGTCTCAGCTGAGTCTCTCTGAACTGTGTGGAGAGTGAGAGTCTCAGCAGAGTCTCTCTGAACTGTGTGGAGAGTGAGAGTCTCAGCTGAGTCTCTCTGAACTGTGTGGAGAGTGAGAGTCTCAGCAGAGTCTCTCTGAACTGTGTGGAGAGTGAGAATCTCAGCAGAGTCTCTCTGAACTGTGTGGAGAGTGAGAGTCTCAGCTGAGTCTCTCTGAACTGTGTGGAGAGTGTGAGTCTCAGCTGAGTCTCTGAACTGTGTGGAGAGTGAGAGTCTCAGCTGAGTCTCTCTGAACTGTGTGGAGAGTGAGAGTCTCAGCAGAGTCTCTGAACTGTGTGGAGAGTGAGAGTCTCAGCAGCAGAGTCTCTCTGAACTGTGTGGAGAGTGAGAGTCTCAGCTGAGTCGCTGAACTGTGTGGAGAGTGTGAGTCTCAGCAGCTGAGTCTCTCTGAAATGTGTGGAGAGTGAGAGTCTCAGCAGAGTCTCTCTGAACTGTGTGGAGAGTGAGAGTCTCAGCTGAGTCTCTGAACTGTGTGGAGAGTGAGAGTCTCAGCAGCTGAGTCTCTCTGAACTGTGTGGAGAGTGATAGTCTCAGCAGCAGAGTCTCTCTGAACTGTGTGGAGAGTGAGAGTCTCAGCAGCTGAGTCTCTCTGAACTGTGTGGAGAGTGAGAGTCTCAGCAGCTGAGTCTCTCTGAACTGTGTGGAGAGTGAGAGTCTCAGCAGAGTCTCTCTGAACTGTGTGGAGAGTGAGAGTCTCAGCTGAGTCTCTCTGAACTGTGTGGAGAGTGAGAGTCTCAGCAGAGTCTATCTGAACTGTGTGGAGAGTGAGAGTCTCAGCAGAGTCTCTCTGAACTGTGTGGAGAGTGAGAGTCTCAGCTGAGTCTCTGAACTGTGTGGAGAGTGAGAGTCTCAGCTGAGTCTCTCTGAACTGTGTGGAGAGTGTGAGTCTCAGCTGAGTCTCTGAACTGTGTGGAGAGTGAGAGTCTCAGCTGAGTCTCTCTGAACTGTGTGGAGAGTGAGAGTCTCAGCAGAGTCTCTGAACTGTGTGGAGAGTGAGAGTCTCAGCAGCAGAGTCTCTCTGAACTGTGTGGAGAGTGAGAGTCTCAGCTGAGTCTCTGAACTGTGTGGAGAGTGTGAGTCTCAGCAGCTGAGTCTCTCTGAAATGTGTGGAGAGTGAGAGTCTCAGCAGAGTCTCTCTGAACTGTGTGGAGAGTGAGAGTCTCAGCTGAGTCTCTGAACTGTGTGGAGAGTGAGAGTCTCAGCAGCTGAGTCTCTCTGAACTGTGTGGAGAGTGATAGTCTCAGCAGCAGAGTCTCTCTGAACTGTGTGGAGAGTGAGAGTCTCAGCAGCTGAGTCTCTCTGAACTGTGTGGAGAGTGAGAGTCTCAGCAGCTGAGTCTCTCTGAACTGTGTGGAGAGTGAGAGTCTCAGCAGAGTCTCTCTGAACTGTGTGGAGAGTGAGAGTCTCAGCTGAGTCTCTCTGAACTGTGTGGAGAGTGAGAGTCTCAGCAGAGTCTATCTGAACTGTGTGGAGAGTGAGAGTCTCAGCAGAGTCTCTCTGAACTGTGTGGAGAGTGAGAGTCTCAGCTGAGTCTCTGAACTGTGTGGAGTGAGAGTCTCAGCAGAGTCTCTGAACTGTGTGGAGAGTGAGAGTCTCAGCTGAGTCTCTCTGAACTGTGTGGAGAGTGAGAGTCTCAGCTGAGTCTCTGAACTGTGTGGAGAGTGAGAGTCTCAGCAGAGTCTCTGAACTGTGTGGAGAGTGAGAGTCTCAGCTGAGTCTCTCTGAACTGTGTGGAGAGTGAGAGTCTCAGCTGAGTCTCTCTGAACTGTGTGGAGAGTGAGAGTCTCAGCAGAGTCTCTCTGAACTGTGTGGAGAGTGTGAGTCTGAGCAGAGTCTCTGAACTGTGTGGAGAGTGAGAGTCTCAGCAGAGTCTCTCTGAACTGTGTGGAGAGTGAGAGTCTCAGCAGCTGAGTCTCTCTGAACTGTGTGGAGAGTGAGAGTCTCAGCTGAGTCTCTGAACTGTGTGGAGAGTGAGAGTCTCAGCAGAGTCTCTCTGAACTGTGTGGAGAGTGAGAGTCTCAGCAGAGTCTCTCTGAACTGTGTGGAGAGTGAGAGTCTCAGCAGAGTCTCTCTGAACTGTGTGGAGAGTGAGAGTCTCAGCAGCAGAGTCTCTCTGAACTGTGTGGAGAGTGAGAGTCTCAGCAGTGTCTCTCTGAACTGTGTGGAGAGTGAGAGTCTCAGCAGCTGAGTCTCTCTGAACTGTGTGGAGAGTGAGTCTCAGCTGAGTCTCTCTGAACTGTGTGGAGAGTGAGTCTCAGCAGAGTCTCTCTGAACTGTGTGGCGAGTGTGAGTCTCAGCAGAGTCTCTCTGAACTGTGTGGAGAGTGAGAGTCTCAGCTGAATCTCTGAACTGTGTGGAGAGTGTGAGTCTCAGCTGAGTCTCTGAACTGTGTGGAGAGTGTCAGTCTCAGCTGAGTCTCTGAACTGTGTGGAGAGTGAGAGTCTCAGCAGAGTCTCTCTGAACTGTGTGGAGAGTGAGAGTCTCAGCAGCTGAGTCTCTCTGAACTGTGTGGAGAGTGAGAGTCTCAGCAGCTGAGTCTCTCTGAACTGTGTGGAGAGTGAGAGTCTCAGCAGCTGAGTCTCTCTGAACTGTGTGGAGAGTGAGAGTCTCAGCAGCTGAGTCTCTCTGAACTGTGTGGAGAGTGAGAGTCTCAGCAGAGTCTCTCTGAACTGTGTGGAGAGTGTGAGTCTCAGCTGAGTCTCTGAACTGTGTGGAGAGTGAGAGTCTCAGCTGAGTCTCTCTGAACTGTGTGGAGAGTGAGTCTCAGCAGAGTCTCTCTGAACTGTGTGGAGAGTGAGAGTCTCAGCAGAGTCTCTGAACTGTGTGGAGAGTGAGAGTCTCAGCAGCAGAGTCTCTCTGAACTGTGTGGAGAGTGAGAGTCTCAGCTGAGTCTTTGAACTGTGTGGAGAGTGTGAGTCTCAGCAGCTGAGTCTCTCTGAACTGTGTGGAGAGTGAGAGTCTCAGCAGCTGAGTCTCTCTGAACTGTGTGGAGAGTGAGAGTCTCAGCAGCAGAGTCTCTCTGAACTGTGTGGAGAGTGAGAGTCTCAGCAGCTGAGTCTCTCTGAACTGTGTGGAAAGTGAGTCTCAGCAGAGTCTCTCTGAACTGTGTGGAGAGTGAGAGTCTCAGCAGCTGAGTCTCTCTGAACTGTGTGGAGAGTGAGAGTCTCAGCAGCTGAGTCTCTCTGAACTGTGTGGAGAGTGAGAGTCTCAGCAGAGTCTCTCTGAACTGTGTGGAGAGTGAGAGTCTCAGCAGAGTCTCTCTGAACTGTGTGGAGAGTGAGAATCTCAGCTGAGTCTCTCTGAACTGTGTGGAGAGTGAGAGTCTCAGCTGAGTCTCTGAACTGTGTGGAGAGTGAGAGTCTCAGCTGAGTCTCTCTGAACTGTGTGGAGAGTGTGAGTCTCAGCTGAGTCTCTGAACTGTGTGGAGAGTGAGAGTCTCAGCTGAGTCTCTCTGAACTGTGTGGAGAGTGAGAGTCTCAGCTGAGTCTCTGAACTGTGTGGAGAGTGAGAGTCTCAGCTGAGTCTCTCTGAACTGTGTGGAGAGTGTGAGTCTCAGCTGAGTCTCTGAACTGTGTGGAGAGTGAGAGTCTCAGCTGAGTCTCTCTGAACTGTGTGGAGAGTGAGAGTCTCAGCAGAGTCTCTGAACTGTGTGGAGAGTGAGAGTCTCAGCAGCAGAGTCTCTCTGAACTGTGTGGAGAGTGAGAGTCTCAGCTGAGTCTCTGAACTGTGTGGAGAGTGTGAGTCTCAGCAGCTGAGTCTCTCTGAAATGTGTGGAGAGTGAGAGTCTCAGCAGAGTCTCTCTGAACTGTGTGGAGAGTGAGAGTCTCAGCTGAGTCTCTGAACTGTGTGGAGAGTGAGAGTCTCAGCAGCTGAGTCTCTCTGAACTGTGTGGAGAGTGATAGTCTCAGCAGCAGAGTCTCTCTGAACTGTGTGGAGAGTGAGAGTCTCAGCAGCTGAGTCTCTCTGAACTGTGTGGAGAGTGAGAGTCTCAGCAGCTGAGTCTCTCTGAACTGTGTGGAGAGTGAGAGTCTCAGCAGAGTCTCTCTGAACTGTGTGGAGAGTGAGAGTCTCAGCTGAGTCTCTCTGAACTGTGTGGAGAGTGAGAGTCTCAGCAGAGTCTATCTGAACTGTGTGGAGAGTGAGAGTCTCAGCAGAGTCTCTCTGAACTGTGTGGAGAGTGAGAGTCTCAGCTGAGTCTCTGAACTGTGTGGAGAGTGAGAGTCTCAGCTGAGTCTCTCTGAACTGTGTGGAGAGTGTGAGTCTCAGCTGAGTCTCTCAACTGTGTGGAGAGTGAGAGTCTCAGCTGAGTCTCTCTGAACTGTGTGGAGAGTGAGAGTCTCAGCAGAGTCTCTGAACTGTGTGGAGAGTGAGAGTCTCAGCAGCAGAGTCTCTCTGAACTGTGTGGAGAGTGAGAGTCTCAGCTGAGTCTCTGAACTGTGTGGAGAGTGTGAGTCTCAGCAGCTGAGTCTCTCTGAAATGTGTGGAGAGTCAGAGTCTCAGCAGAGTCTCTCTGAACTGTGTGGAGAGTGAGAGTCTCAGCTGAGTCTCTGAACTGTGTGGAGAGTGAGAGTCTCAGCAGCTGAGTCTCTCTGAACTGTGTGGAGAGTGATAGTCTCAGCAGCAGAGTCTCTCTGAACTGTGTGGAGAGTGAGAGTCTCAGCAGCTGAGTCTCTCTGAACTGTGTGGAGAGTGAGAGTCTCAGCAGCTGAGTCTCTCTGAACTGTGTGGAGAGTGAGAGTCTCAGCAGAGTCTCTCTGAACTGTGTGGAGAGTGAGAGTCTCAGCTGAGTCTCTCTGAACTGTGTGGAGAGTGAGAGTCTCAGCAGAGTCTATCTGAACTGTGTTGAGAGTGAGAGTCTCAGCAGAGTCTCTCTGAACTGTGTGGAGAGTGTGAGTCTCAGCAGAGTCTCTCTGAACTGTGTGGAGAGTGAGAGTCACAGCTGAGTCTCTCTGAACTGTGTGGAGAGTGAGAGTCTCAGCTGAGTCTCTGAACTGTGTGGAGAGTGAGAGTCTCAGCTGAGTCTCTCTGAACTGTGTGGAGAGTGTGAGTCTCAGCTGAGTCTCTGAACTGTGTGGAGAGTGAGAGTCTCAGCTGAGTCTCTCTGAACTGTGTGGAGAGTGAGAGTCTCAGCAGAGTCTCTGAACTGTGTGGAGAGTGAGAGTCTCAGCAGCAGAGTCTCTCTGAACTGTGTGGAGAGTGAGAGTCTCAGCTGAGTCTCTGAACTGTGTGGAGAGTGTGAGTCTCAGCAGCTGAGTCTCTCTGAACTGTGTGGAGAGTGAGAGTCTCAGCTGAGTCTCTGAACTGTGTGGAGAGTGAGAGTCTCAGCTGAGTCTCTGAACTGTGTGGAGAGTCTCAGCAGCTGAGTCTCTCTGAACTGTGTGGAGAGTGAGAGTCTCAGCAGCTGAGTCTCTCTGAACTGTGTGGAGAGTGAGAGTCTCAGCAGCTGAGTCTCTCTGAACTGTGTGGAGAGTGAGAGTCTCAGCAGAGTCTCTGAACTGTGTGGAGAGTGAGAGTCTCAGCAGAGTCTCTCTGAACTGTGTGGAGAGTGAGAGTCTCAGCTGAGTCTCTGAACTGTGTGGAGAGTGAGAGTCTCAGCAGCTGAGTCTCTCTGAACTGTGTGGAGAGTGAGAGTCACAGCAGCAGAGTCTCTCTGAACTGTGTGGAGAGTGAGAGTCTCAGCAGCTGAGTCTCTCTGAACTGTGTGGAGAGTGAGAGTCTCAGCAGCTGAGTCTCTCTGAACTGTGTGGAGAGTGAGAGTCTCAGCAGCTGAGTCTCTCTGAACTGTGTGGAGAGTGAGAGTCTCAGCAGAGTCTCTCTGAACTGTGTGGAGAGTGAGAGTCTCAGCAGAGTCTCTGAACTGTGTGGAGAGTGTGAGTCTCAGTAGCTGAGTCTCTCTGAACTGTGTGGAGAGTGAGAGTCTCAGCTGAGTCTCTGAACTGTGTGGAGAGTGAGAGTCTCAGCAGCTGAGTCTCTCTGAACTGTGTGGAGAGTGAGAGTCACAGCAGCAGAGTCTCTCTGAACTGTGTGGAGT
This sequence comes from Notolepis coatsorum, assembly GCF_963971535.1. Classification (NCBI taxonomy): domain Eukaryota; kingdom Metazoa; phylum Chordata; class Actinopteri; order Aulopiformes; family Paralepididae; genus Notolepis; species Notolepis coatsorum. The sequence goes on from NC_140165.1 coordinate 319,214,804, forward strand.
GTGAGAGTCTCAGCAGCTGAGTCTCTCTGAACTGTGTGGAGAGTGAGAGTCTCAGCAGCTGAGTCTCTCTGAACTGTGTGGAGAGTGAGAGTCTCAGCAGCTGAGTCTCTCTGAACTGTGTGGAGAGTGAGAGTCTCAGCAGAGTCTCTGAACTGTGTGGAGAGTGAGTCTCAGCAGAGTCTCTCTGAACTGTGTGGAGAGTGAGAGTCTCAGCTGAGTCTCTGAACTGTGTGGAGAGTGAGAGTCTCAGCAGCTGAGTCTCTCTGAACTGTGTGGAGAGTGAGAGTCACAGCAGCAGAGTCTCTCTGAACTGTGTGGAGAGTGAGAGTCTTAGCAGCTGAGTCTCTCTGAACTGTGTGGAGAGTGAGAGTCTCAGCAGCTGAGTCTCTCTGAACTGTGTGGAGAGTGAGAGTCTCAGCAGAGTCTCTCTGAACTGTGTGGAGAGTGAGAGTCTCAGCAGAGTCTCTGAACTGTGTGGAGAGTGAGAGTCTCAGCAGCAGAGTCTCTCTGAACTGTGTGGAGAGTGAGAGTCTCAGTAGCTGAGTCTCTCTGAACTGTGTGGAGAGTGAGAGTCTCAGCAGCTGAGTCTCTCTGAACTGTGTGGAGAGTGAGAGTCTCAGCAGCTGAGTCTCTCTGAACTGTGTGGAGAGAGAGTCTCAGCAGAGTCTCTCTGAACTGTGTGGAGAGTGAGAGTCTCAGCAGCTGAGTCTCTCTGAACTGTGTGGAGAGTGAGAGTCTCAGCAGAGTCTCTGAACTGTGTGGAGAGTGAGAGTCTCAGCAGAGTCTCTCTGAACTGTGTGGAGAGTGAGAGTCTCAGCTGAGTCTCTGAACTGTGTGGAGAGTGAGAGTCTCAGCAGCTGAGTCTCTCTGAACTGTGTGGAGAGTGAGAGTCTCAGCAGCTGAGTCTCTCTGAACTGTGTGGAGAGTGAGAGTCTCAGCAGAGTCTCTCTGAACTGTGTGGAGAGTGATAGTCTCAGCAGAGTCTCTGAACTGTGTGGAGAGTGTGATTCTCAGCTGAGTCTCTCTGAACTGTGTGGAGAGTGAGAGTCTCAGCAGCTGAGTCTCTCTGAACTGTGTGGAGAGTGAGAGTCTCAGCAGCTGAGTCTCTCTGAACTGTGTGGAGAGTGAGAGTCTCAGCTGAGTCTCTCTGAACTGTGTGGAGAGTGAGAGTCTCAGCAGCTGAGTCTCTCTGAACTGTGTGGAGAGTGAGAGTCTCAGCAGCTGAGTCTCTCTGAACTGTGTGGAGAGTGAGAGTCTCAGCTGAGTCTCTCTGAACTGTGTGGAGAGTGAGAGTCTCAGCAGAGTCTCTCTGAACTGTGTGGAGAGTGAGAGTCTCAGCTGAGTCTCTCTGAACTGTGTGGAGAGTGAGAGTCTCAGCAGAGTCTCTCTGAACTGTGTGGAGAGTGAGAATCTCAGCAGAGTCTCTCTGAACTGTGTGGAGAGTGAGAGTCTCAGCTGAGTCTCTGAACTGTGTGGAGAGTGAGAGTCTCAGCTGAATCTCTCTGAACTGTGTGGAGAGTGTTAGTCTCAGCTGAGTCTCTCTGAACTGTGTGGAGAGTGTGAGTCTCAGCAGAGTCTCTCTGAACTGTGTGGAGAGTGAGAGTCTAAGCAGAGTCTCTCTGAACTGTGTGGAGAGTGAGAGTCTCAGCAGAGTCTCTCTGAACTGTGTGGAGAGTGTGAGTCTCAGCTGAGTCTCTCTGAACTGTGTGGGGAGTGAGAGTCTCAGCTGAGTCTCTGAACTGTGTGGGGAGTGAGAGTCTCAGCAGCTGAGTCTCTCTGAACTGTGTAGAGAGTGAGAGTCTCAGCAGAGTCTCTCTGAACTGTGTGGAGAGTGAGAGTCTCAGCAGAGTCTCTCTGAACTGTGTGGAGAGTGAGAGTCTCAGCTGAGTCTCTCTGAACTGTGTGGAGAGTGAGAGTCTCAGCTGAGTCTCTCTGAACTGTGTGGAGAGTGAGAGTCTCAGCAGAGTCTCTCTGAACTGTGTGGAGAGTGAGAATCTCAGCAAAGTCTCTCTGAACTGTGTGGAGAGTGAGAGTCTCAGCTGAGTCTCTGAACTGTGTGGAGAGTGAGAGTCTCAGCTGAATCTCTCTGAACTGTGTGGAGAGTGTTAGTCTCAGCTGAGTCTCTCTGAACTGTGTGGAGAGTGTGAGTCTCAGCAGAGTCTCTCTGAACTGTGTGGAGAGTGAGAGTCTAAGCAGAGTCTCTCTGAACTGTGTGGAGAGTGAGAGTCTCAGCAGAGTCTCTCTGAACTGTGTGGAGAGTGTGAGTCTCAGCTGAGTCTCTCTGAACTGTGTGGAGAGTGAGAGTCTCAGCAGCTGAGTCTCTCTGAACTGTGTGGAGAGTGAGAGTCTCAGCAGCTGAGTCTCTCTGAACTGTGTGGAGAGTGAGAGTCTCAGCTGAGTCTCTCTGAACTGTGTGGAGAGTGAGAGTCTCAGCAGCTGAGTCTCTCTGAACTGTGTGGAGAGTGAGAGTCTCAGCAGCTGAGTCTCTCTGAACTGTGTGGAGAGTGAGAGTCTCAGCTGAGTCTCTCTGAACTGTGTGGAGAGTGAGAGTCTCAGCAGAGTCTCTCTGAACTGTGTGGAGAGTGAGAGTCTCAGCTGAGTCTCTCTGAACTGTGTGGAGAGTGAGAGTCTCAGCAGAGTCTCTCTGAACTGTGTGGAGAGTGAGAATCTCAGCAGAGTCTCTCTGAACTGTGTGGAGAGTGAGAGTCTCAGCTGAGTCTCTGAACTGTGTGGAGAGTGAGAGTCTCAGCTGAATCTCTCTGAACTGTGTGGAGAGTGTTAGTCTCAGCTGAGTCTCTCTGAACTGTGTGGAGAGTGTGAGTCTCAGCAGAGTCTCTCTGAACTGAGTGGAGAGTGAGAGTCTAAGCAGAGTCTCTCTGAACTGTGTGGAGAGTGAGAGTCTCAGCAGAGTCTCTCTGAACTGTGTGGAGTGTGAGTCTCAGCTGAGTCTCTCTGAACTGTGTGGGGAGTGAGAGTCTCAGCTGAGTCTCTGAACTGTGTGGGGAGTGAGTCTCAGCAGCTGAGTCTCTCTGAACTGTGTAGAGAGTGAGAGTCTCAGCAGAGTCTCTCTGAACTGTGTGGAGAGTGAGAGTCTCAGCAGAGTCTCTCTGAACTGTGTGGAGAGTGAGAGTCTCAGCTGAGTCTCTCTGAACTGTGTGGAGAGTGAGAGTCTCAGCAGAGTCTCTGAACTGTGTGGAGAGTGAGAGTCTCAGCAGAGTCTCAGCAGCTGAGTCTCTCTGACATCACAAATCAGCACATGTTCAGATATGAGAATATGAGAATTAGAGACATAGATCATACTAATATAAGTCCACATAGCTAGGAAACAATGCTAAACACTGAAAAAGGCCATTTATAAGATAGTTCCCCTAGATATTTTTGCTTAATTTTATATTCGCATCCAGACCATTCCAGAGTGATACCCCACAAACTGCAATGCACATACTTGTACGTACCGTAGGTTGCTTTAAAGCTAATGTCCCTCTAAAATTATAAACACTCTCTAGCCGTGATTTTTTTTTTAATGTTGCTTGGTAATTTGTTTTTTATTGCCAGAAACATAATTTGTGCAGATTTGAATTTGATTAAGTCCATGAATTTTAATGTTTGACTGCTTACAAACAGACTATTTGTGTGATCTAAATATCTACCGTGATGTACGGCTCTTTTTTGCAGTGTGCATATCTTTTGTAAGTTGCTTTTATAAGTATTTCCCCAGATTTCAACACAATATGATAGATATGGTACAATGAGTGTGCAATATAATGTATATAGAGTTTTCTGATTCAGGATATGTCTTGCCCAGTATACCAATACTTCTCGCTAACTTTGAACACAAATATTTTATATGGGGTTTCCAGCAGAGTTTATGGTCTATTAAGACCCCTAGAAACTTGTTTGTATATACTCTCTCAATTTTCACTGGCTTTTTTTTTTATGTGGCTATCTTTTCTTAGCACACCCATTTGTGTCAGGCTAGAACATTCTGCAGGCGTTGGATAGAACACTGCAGGCGATGGATAGAACACTGCAGGCGTTGGATAGAACACTGCAGGCGTTGGATAGAACACTGCAGGCGTTGGATAGAACACTGCAGGCGTTGGATATAACACTCTGCAGGCGTTGGATAGAACACTGCAGGCGTTGGATAGAACACTGCAGGCGTTGGATAGAATACTGCAGGCGTTGGATATAACACTCTGCAGGCGTTGGATAGAATACTGCAGGCGTTGGATATAACACACTGCAGGCGTTGGATAGAACATTCTGCAGGCGTTGGATAGAACACTGCAGGCGTTGGATAGAATATTATAGACGTATATTTACCCGTCAGTAGTGTGATAGTAAAGGGTTAACCTTCTGTAGTGTGGCAGTGAAAGGGTTAAACACACAACCTCTATTATGTCAGAGTCTGTCCGTCAGCCGACACACGACAACACAAGTGATGGAAAGAGGTCATGGTGGAACTCAACTCACCTTGTACAAAGTACTCTCTCGTCCCGGACTCTGGTGGAAGTAGAACAGCCACTGGAGAAACTAGAGACACAAAATATCAGTCACAGCATATTATGAATGAATGATTTTATTTCTGTCTTCTTTTACAAAGCATATAGAAAATTTAAAAAACGAAAAGTAAAGATGACAGAAAAGGTGTAGGCTGAAGGCGAGGCTTATAATTGCCTATCCCCTTTTTACATTACATTATTTACACACTGAAGAGTTTATCGCTGGGACGTCAGCCCCCCCCTGTCCACCCGGGCTGGGTGATGCCCCAGGGATTGCTCAGCAGACGGCTGATGGACCCCGCGACTCGGCTATAGACGCCTCCCCACCGGCGCCTGCTGATGAGGAGACCTCTGGCCGCGGGGCCCAGGCGGACCCCGTTCCTGCGGGTATCTCCCTGGGCGCACCGCTCCCGGTGCCGCAGTCGCTGCCCCAGCCCACTCGGCCGGGCCGCGTGAGGAGGCCGCCTACACGCTACGAGCCCGAGTCCGGCAGTTGGATACGGGACTGAGACCGTTAATCTATTCCGGTTCATAGCTTTCCGGTCTGGGGGGGATGAAGAGTTTATCGCCGGCCACTAGGGGGCAGCGTCTCATTAGTATTGCCGACCGGCTTTGTTTTGTTTTGTAGTATTGCCGAGCGGCCATTTTGTTTCACTTAATGTGACTCTGTTTATGTTCACTATTGAGTGTTTATGTACATTATATAGCGATATATATATATATATGCATTATGATAGTGTTGTCATGTCATGCATTTATGTTGGTACTTTGTCAGCTTATTTCGCTGTGCTTTGTTCTGTTTCAGGGTGTCGTCATCCTTGTCATTAAATACTAAAACTGACATCGAGGAGTGCATTTCTTCACACACAAAAATATATACAAAAAATAAACATAATTTAGTACATCATTTGCAAAAAAAAAGTCTACAAAGTTTCATGTACAAATCGTATGCACATTTTTTATTTTTTTTCACGATTTTAATACAGTTATGTTATAATAAAATATAATTAGGATAATAATAAGGTTTTACATTTATGTATCACCTTATATTTGAATAATTTCTTAAATGTATGTAGCGAACTACACATTTTTACTTCTTTGTCAAAGTTATTCCATAGTGTTGCCCCTTTAACATGCAGATGTACATTGACTTTTTATATTCGTCCTTGCCTTTGCGATATCGAATACACAAGTTCCCCTAAGTCTATACTGGCTCTCTCTAGTTTGGAACAACTCCTGAATGCAACTTGGAAGTGAGTGCTTATGTGCTTTGTACATTATTATTGCAGTGCTAAGATCGATAAGATCTTCCCATTTTAAGGTATTTGATTTAATAAAGAGTGCGTTTGTCGGTTCATAGTAATCAGCTTGATTCACAATTCTTATGGCTTTCTTCTGCATTATGAACATTTGGTTAATGTTTGTTTTATATGTGTTTCCCCATACCTCCACACAGTACGTTATGTATGGAACTATGAGCGAACAGTACAATAAATAGAGTTGTCAACATGGATGAAACAATAGAGCTCATCACTTATTTCTGATTTGCTCCTTGAGCTGTTCCAGAGGTCCTGACGAGTGGGTTCACAGGGAGGCTTATTCTGGGGTTATATTGTGATGTCACTTGTCATTATTTATTTGTATTTGTATGCATCTATCTCTCACTCTTTAGTTCTGTTATCTGTTGCTATTTGATTGGATTGATTAATTGGTTGAATCATTCATTCATCCATTGATTGCAATTTCTATTAGAGTGTCATTAAACATGTAATTAAATTCCATTTCACACAAACAAAACATTCTGCTACCTCCCCCCCAAGCTTTACAAAGTGCCTTTCCTAAAACATACTTTCATCATCCATCTAAACAAAATAAATGAGAAGAAATAGATAACATCTTACTGAAATAATGGGCCTCATACCATGAAGCGATATAAGAACAGATTTCGTTCTTAACTGGCATTTCCTCTTACTTTGTTCTTACCTGGGATTCAGCAAAGTTCTCTTATTTTAGCTTTTTTCTCAGGCAAGAACAAATGATAAGAGTGGTCGAGAGCACTCTTACCGAAATAAGAAACTCTTACCCAAAATAAAAATAAAATAAAAAAGCATACCATTGGTTAATTGCCCCCAAATACGACTTTAAAAATACAGAACTTTTCAATAATAATAATTATTATTATTATAACTTATTGCGTGCGTTCTATCTGAAATGGATTATATATTGCGGTTAGAACAGTTATGCTCTGGCCGCTAGGGATGGGTACCTTTCACATTTGAACCGATACCTGTGAATCGATACCGGTACCCACCGGTACCTTTTTTCTGTACTTTAGTCTCAAGAAATTTAATTGACCTACCTCAGTCGTAAAAAAAAAAAATCCAAACTTCAAATAACTACAATTTCAACAGTTTTCGGCTTGCCATTGCTCCGACTGCTTTGTTGTTGAATCAAGTCAAATCCTAGGTAAGCATATATTGTGCGTGTGAACGTTGACATGAAAAGAAAAAAGTTTAAAAAAAGTTAAAAAAAAGTAAAAAAAAAGTTAAAAAAAAATAAAAAAAAATTCTTTAACTTTTTTTTTTATTTATTTTTTTGGTTTCTCACTTGATTCGATACTCGGTAGTACCGACGTGTTTCGGTTCGGTACCTCAAAAGTACCGAATTCGGTACCCATCTCTACTGGCCGCCCAGGCCATTGATTGATTGAAGATTTTATTAACAGATTGCAGAATGGGTACAATACAGTAGGGCTCAATACACACAATTGTTAACACAATCGCGGCCACTGGGATGAGTCTAATAAATCTCTAGAGGACCAGCAAATGTAAACAGACGTGGGGCTGTTTGTAGAGCTAAATCTATACTTTATAGTATTGCTATCTGTCCATTCTCATTGTCAATTGAGACCATAAACCGTCCCTTCAAAATGGCTTAAAGAAAAAAAAAATCATCAATACGTTCTCATTTTATAGTGCCGTGAATATAAGCGTTATACGGGATTTCGGCTAGGATATTTCCTGGAAGGCGAGATACAGGCCGCTAAGCTACTACCGTTATATCCAATGGCATTTCCGTTATACATATGCTACAGAAATAATTCAAACTGCATATGATCGGCACGATCCTCAAGCATGTATGCATGAAAGGGGGGGGAGGGGGCGGGGGACGTCGTTTCTGATTATTGATTACCAATAACCGCGTTAGCCTCATTAGCCTCATTCATTGATCGGATGGATGGCTATCAAAACAATGCCCGATCGGGATGTACTTTACGTGAAAAAGATCTTACCGTGGGCCGGTGGGATCCCCCTGAGCATTTCCCCGTTATCGATCGCCATCTGGTAGATCGATATGTCCATTGGCTGATGATAAATCCCCTTATTGCATAGTGAAATCTGCGATCCAAAACGTAATCCAAGCTACATGCTGCACATCCAGAATCGAGCTAACTAGAAACTCCATTGAAAGTAAAAAAAAAAAAAAATAGTCCACCGTTCAGCCACAGGGCACACTCTATTATCGCGACAGCGCCCCTAAGAGGATCTGGCCGGTAATGCACGTTGGCGAATTCAAAGAGTAGGGTAAATATGCAGTGCCGCTCGGCGACCTTGAATAGGTTATTAAAATGGAATAAAAGCCAAAACAACTTGCCATGGATATATCCGTCCTTCTGTACACAACGGGTGGAATCGAACACGGAGATCTCCGTGCTTGGGCGGGATTGTGTTAAGGGGATGCAGACCAGAGAAAGACTTTCGTCTTGTTTACATCAGGGTCCCCCATTTTCAATTCATAATGACATTTATGACATACACAACATACAGCTATACAGATATATATCATGACATTTATGACATGACATACAGATATGCAGTACTGTATACATAGCATAGAACGCATATTTAGAGATCGTCTATATCAGTGGTAACCAAACTTCTGTTTTATGCGGACCACTAGATTGTTATCAAGAACATTTGCGGACCACCTCGTATGCAAACAGTAAAACATAAATAAATAAACAACTGACTTAAATCCAGTAATACACGAGACCCTCTTCTTGGACCAAGTAAGGTTTCGTCGATAATCCAATGTACAGTTACCCCCACCCCGCCGACCCCACCCACCCACCCACCTCCAATGTACAGTTCCCGCCCCCCATACCACCTACCCAACCCCCCCCACCTCCTCCAATGTACAGTTTCTTCGTCAAATGTATATACTCTTCTTCTTTTTTTATCTGTATGTCATGTATGTCATATATGTTATGATGAATTGAAAATGGGGGACCCTGATGTAAACAAGACGAAAGTCTTTCTCTAGTCTGCATCCCCTTAACAATTGTGTGTATTGACCTGTACTGTATTGTACCCATTCTGCAATCTGTTAATACAATTTTCAATCAATCAAGACCCGCATCGCGGGCACTGCATTCCGTTCTCAGAATGGATTTGAGAGAGATGTGTCAGTCATCAGGCTATATATGCGGAGATATTCAGACTCTAGATATATTTGCAGAGCCAGATGAGATGAGGCAACCTGTGTGATTGGCTCTTGACAACGCACAGTCGTTCAGTATTGACAAAGCCTACAGTACTTTGCTGGAACGATTCATTTTTCACGTACTGTATACAGTACGTGTGTATGCGCGCACTGCGGGAGGTGGCCAGAAGCACGCAACTAGCCAACTACTATTATATTACTACTATATTAATACAGTCTATTCCACTATATAGCTATAGGTGCTGTATGATGACAATACATTTGATTCCTATCAAATTTTGATCCAGCGCTTGAATATGGCCGGGGGATCCGCTCATATACAATGCAGACCCACGGCTCTCGTATTATAATGAGCCCGCGAGGCGTGTCTCTGTATGCAAATGACTTGTGCGAGAATGCGCATCCAGTTTAGAATGAGTGGGATTCACTATTCAAAAAACCTGGCTAAGAACAGATTTGGACTTTAAGAACGGCTTGATGAATGTGGCGGTGGCTTTTCTTATTGTTCTCTTAACAGACAGGTAAGCAAGAATATAAGAAAAATAATAAGAGAGTATTGTTGAATGAGGCCCATTGTTTATATGTTATCATAGAACCTGCTGGAGTGTAGCCTGCATTGACAGTCATGTTTTACGATATATTCATCTCACCTTCTGCTTATATCTTCATGTTTTACAAGAGTCTATATATTCATCTCACCTTCTGCTTATATCTTCATGTTTTACAAGAGTCTATATATTCATCTCACCTTCTGCTGATATCTTCATGTTTTACAACAGTGTATATATTCATCACCTTCTCCTGATATCTTCATGTTTTACAACAGTGTATATATTCATCTCACCTTCTCCTGATATCTTTGGCCACGTATCCTTCAGGATGTTCATCAGTTCGTCTCTCAGCTCAGAAACAGCATCACTCACATTCCTGAAGTCACGTAGAGGATGGACAGCGATACTGGGTAAGTCTGGAGATACACTGGGACTGGAGAAGGACTGGAAACCCTGGATAGAGAGACATTATATTAAACAAAGAGAGACAGACACTGTAACAGTACTGTATATCTGTATGTCATGTACTGTATGTCATAAATGTCCTGATTAGATTAGATTTTTATATCTGTATGTTGTGTATGTCATACATGTCATTATGAATTGGAAATGGGGGACCCCGATGTAAACAAAACAAAAGTCTTTCTCTGGTCTGCATCCCCTTAACAATTGTGTGTATTGAGTTGTACTGTACCCATTCTGCAATCTGTTAATTAAAGTTTTCAATCAATCAATCAATCAGACTCATTTGAAAATCACCTACAGTAAAACTGTAGTATTTCTGTGTTTTTTTTGCTTCAGATGTATAAATGGCTGTAGAAATACTATAGTGAATCACTATAGAAATAACCATATACATAGTATTTCTTTGGTAAAACCCAGTGGCGGCTCTACCACTAGGGGCGCTAGGGCGCCGACCCACCTGCTGGCCAGCTGCTGTTAAATCAGAGAAGAAGACAATAAAACTTTTTCGTTTTTGTGTTTTATAGCCCTATAAATAATATAAACATGGTTAAAATTAATAATATTTACTCATTTTAAGTATGTTTGTATTTCCAATGCACAATATAACGTTATTATCTAAATAAAAAAAACATCGTTTTCGGCCCGGGCTATACGCGATAGCGCTCTGAGTGCGCGTCACAGTTTGATCGCTGTCTCCGTCACAGCCAATCAGTGCATACGGCGTTGTGCGTTGAAATATGACTATTATGTTGGAATCCGAGCGCGATTTGAAGCGGTCTAGAAAGCAGCGTGAACTTCCGTGAGAATTTCCATAGCCGCATTTCGCGGAGACGCTCTCTGATTGGCCGACGCCAGTATTATTTTCCATGGCAGAATTTCACAGAGACGATCTCTGATTGGCCGAATCCAATTTCTAATGTTCCAATTCTAGCTTCTAGCTTGGTTCCTGGTACTAGGACTGTTGTTTGTCTTAGAGCGTGCCGTGCCGTGACTGCAAGTTCTTTCTTTAGACTGTTAAGCTTAGGCACTCTTTCAAAGTTGGTTAAGGTTAGAGTTTGTCTTAGAGCATGGCGATAGAACGCCAGGTAGTTTGCAGTCTGTTCGAGCGGAAATGGACAAAGGAATGTACTTGTTGAGTGTTGTGCTAACGTCGACGAGCTCAGCTGAGCTAACACTTGGCTAACAAGCTATATGGCGGATATCAAGCTCTCCTGCCCTGGACGTTTCAACTAAACAGTGAGTCTCTCTCTCTCTCTCTCTCTAACGTTAGTACTAGTACTAGGCTGGTGCGGGCTAACTGGCTATCGTTCTGGGAGCTAACGTTAGTACTAGTACTAGGCTGGTGCGGGCTAACTGGCTATCGTTCTGGCAGCTAACGTTAGTACTAGTACTAGGCTGGTGCGGGCTAACTGGCTATCGTTCTGGGAGCTAACGTTAGTACTAGTACTAGGCTGGTGCGGGCTAACTGGCTATCGTTCTGGCAGCTAACGTTAGTACTAGTACTAGGCTGGTGCGGGCTAACTGGCTATCGTTCTGGGAGCTAACGTTAGTAGTACTCGGCTATCGTTCCGTGATTTGTTTACTTGGTAACACGGGTTGCTAAGGAATTTAGGTTCGAGGTTGAAGAAATCTCTCTCTCTCTCTCTCTCTCTCTCTCTCTGCTTAACGTTAACGTTTGTAAATTGTTTTTTTAGGAGCAGTACTACTGCTGGCCATTCATGAAGCGAGACATTGCTGATTGTTTATTTATCGATGGCTCATTGATTTAACTACTGCAGCTCTCTCGGATTGAAAATACGTGGATTATGGCTTGTTCAATATCGTCTATGTTTGAATGAATGAATGAGAACTTTATTAACAGATTGCAGAATGGGTACAATACAGTACGGCTCAATACACACAATTGTTAAGGGGATGCAGACCAGAGAAAGACGTTTGTCTTGTTTACATCAGGGTCCCAGATTTTCGATTCATATCGATAGTTTAATAGCTAGCCTTGGCTCGTTTAACAATATGCAAAATATGTGTACAGCCCTGTACTCATACTGAAGTTATTCTTGGTATATAATAGGTCTGATTGTGTAACGAATCGATTCCACGTCGCGCTGTGTGTGAGAGAGAGAAGGAGAGAGGGAGAGATCTGCCTGTGTTTGTAGACGGGCAAGTTTTGTTTCTAACTTTTCTATTTATATATTGTGTTTCAAGTTGTGAATTAGAGTCTAGACTATACTTTATTTGACTGGTTGTGTGTTGTTGTAGTAACAGCTGAGCGACTCGTTCATAAGAGCCGATTCATTGCAGTGAGCGTGAGTCGAATCGCTCACGTCTTGCCATGAGTGTTGCGTGGTACTGTACTGTACTGTACAAAATATTTGGTATAGCGCCCCTAGTGGCGAA
>NC_140165.1:319232224-319242224 GCF_963971535.1 Notolepis coatsorum
TTGTTATTTTTATTGTTATGTTTTTATACGTCCTGTTGCTTGTTTTATTGTTAACCTTGACTTTTAACTGCCTTGTGTTTTTTATTCTTATTTGTTCTATGATCTGTAAGGTGACCTTGGGTGTCCTGAAAGGCGCCACCAAATAAAATGTATTATTATTATAATTATTATTATTATTATTATTATTATTATTAAGATCTGTGAGCTGTCAAGACATATACTGTAGACTCCGCCTCTCACTCACTCACTCACTCACTCACTCACTCACTCACTCACACACTCTCTCTGTTTCCATTACACCAACATGAACTGTATTGACAATAAGAGGCCGCTGATGTTGTGTCTGAGCACATTATTGACCCGATAGCGTCATTGATCTGTTGACTGTTGTATTGCCATGAGTAGTTCATCCAGGCAGTAGGTCAGTGTGTCCATATCCCGCCCATCGTCTGGCTCCAATCGTCATAGAACTCCATAGCTATATGTTATAAAGGCTATAGGAGATACCGATTTTTGGCAAAATGACATCCAGCCACTTTTGTTTGAAACGGTTTTTAGTCAGGGGAGTGTCCTGGTTTCTCCATAGAGCTCCATTATACTGTTAGTCAGGGGAGTGTCATGGTTTCTCCATAGAGCTCCATTATACCTTTAGTCAGGGGAGTGTCATGGTTTCTCCATAGAGCTCCATTATACCTTTAGTCAGGAGAGTGTCCTGGTTTCTCCATAGAGCTCCATTATACTGTTAGTCAGGGGAGTGTCGTGGTTTCTCCATAGAGCTCCATTATACTGTTAGTCAGGGGAGTGTCGTGGTTTCTCCATAGAGCTCCATTATACTGTTAGTCAGGGGAGTGTCCTGGTTTCTCCATAGAGCTCCATTATACTGTTAGTCAGGGGAGTGTCATGGTTTCTCCATAGAGCTCCATTATACCTTTAGTCAGGGGAGTGTCATGGTTTCTCCATAGAGCTCCATTATACCTTTAGTCAGGGGAGTGTCATGGTTTCTCCATAGAGCTCCATTATACCTTTAGTCAGGGGAGTGTCCTGGTTTCTCCATAGAGCTCCATTATACTGTTAGTCAGGGGAGTGTCGTGGTTTCTCCATAGAGCTCCATTATACTGTTAGTCAGGGGAGTGTCGTGGTTTCTCCATAGAGCTCCATTATACTGTTAGTCAGGGGAGTGTCATGGTTTCTCCATAGAGCTCCATTATACTGTTAGTCAGGGGAGTGTCATGGTTTCTCCATAGAGCTCCATTATACTGTTAGTCAGGGGAGTGTCATGGTTTCTCCATAGAGCTCCATTATACTGTTAGTCAGGGGAGTGTCATGGTTTCTCCATAGAGCTCCATTATACTGTTAGTCAGGGGAGTGTCATGGTTTCTCCATAGAGCTCCATTATACCTTTAGTCAGGGGAGTGTCATGGTTTCTCCATAGAGCTCCATTATACCTTTAGTCAGGGGAGTGTCCTGGTTTCTCCATAGAGCTCCATTATACTGTTAGTCAGGGGAGTGTCATGGTTTCTCCATAGAGCTCCATTATACTGTTAGTCAGGGGAGTGTCATGGCTTCTCCATAGAGCTCCATTATACTGTTAGTCAGGGGAGTGTCATGGTTTCTCCATAGAGCTCCATTATACTGTTAGTCAGGGGAGTGTCATGGTTTCTCCATAGAGCTCCATTATACTGTTAGTCAGAGGAGTGTCATGGTTTCTCCATAGAGCTCCATTATACCTTTAGTCAGGGGAGTGTCATGGTTTCTCCATAGAGCTCCATTATACTGTTAGTCAGAGGAGTGTCATGGTTTCTCCATAGAGCTCCATTATATGGTTAGTCAGAGGAGTGTCATGGTTTCACCATAGAGCTCCATTATACTTTTAGTCAGGGGAGTGTCATGGTTTCTCCATAGAGCTCCATTATACTGTTAGTCAGAGGAGTGTCATGGTTTCTCCATAGAGCTCCATTATACTGTTAGTCAGAGGAGTGTCATGGTTTCTCCATAGAGCTCCATTATACTGTTAGTCAGGGGAGTGGCATGGTTTCTCCATAGAGCTCCATTATACTTTTAGTCAGGGGAGTGTCATGGTTTCTCCATAGAGCTCCATTATACTGTTAGTCAGAGGAGTGTCATGGTTTCTCCATAGAGCTCCATTATACCTTTAGTCAGGGGAGTGTCATGGTTTCTCCATAGAGCTCCATTATACTTTTAGTCAGGGGAGTGTCATGGTTTCTCCATAGAGCTCCATTATACTGTTAGTCAGAGGAGTGTCATGGTTTCTCCATAGAGCTCCATTATACTGTTAGTCAGGGGAGTGTCATGGTTTCTCCATAGAGCTCCATTATACTGTTAGTCAGGGGAGTGTCCTGGTTTCTCCATAGAGCTCCATTATACTGTTAGTCAGGGGAGTGTCATGGTTTCTCCATAGAGCTCCATTATACTGTTAGTCAGGGGAGTGTCATGGTTTCTCCATAGAGCTCCATTATACTGTTAGTCAGAGGAGTGTCATGGTTTCTCCATAGAGCTCCATTATACTGTTAGTCAGGGGAGTGTCCTGGTTTCTCCATAGAGCTCCATTATACTGTTAGTCAGGGGAGTGTCATGGTTTCTCCATAGAGCTCCATTATACTGTTAGTCAGAGGAGTGTCATGGTTTCTCCATAGAGCTCCATTATACTGTTAGTCAGAGGAGTGTCATGGTTTCTCCATAGAGCTCCATTATACTGTTAGTCAGGGGAGTGTCCTGGTTTCTCCATAGAGCTCCATTATACTGTTAGTCAGGGGAGTGTCATGGTTTCTCCATAGAGCCCCGTTGTTATTCTTTTAGCGCAGCAGCTCGCACAGGTCCGGGGTAACTTGGTCATGTGACTGAGTTGGTATCGCTGATTGGCTCCAACACGGTATGTTTGTATTAGGGCTGCACCGAATGTCATTATTATAATTTTTGTTTTACATTCGAAGCTTCTATTGAAGTTTTCTAATGAAGCTTCGAATGTCTGTCGTCATAAAAAAAAATAATAATAATAATAATAATAATAATAATAATAATAATAATAATAATGTTTGAACAAAATAATCCAGTTCTTCAGTTTAAATAGATGATCATTTAGAAGTAAAATACTATATTTTAAGGACAGAGCTGTGCAGAGCACTCAACACGCCATTCCTCTCAGTCACGTGACGTCATCACACACCTGCCTCATCACACACCATAGTTGCCTGTCTACATGTCTATTTCTGGCTCTTGCCGAGAAACCCGAACCCAGACAAAGAAAGATGAACGGCGTGCAGCAATCAAACAAATCATGTCAAGCGAGGACACACCTGCCTGGGCGCAGCTACTCCTAACGGAGGTGAGCAACCTTAAACTATCGGTTGAAAGAAGACTGGATGAACTTGGCAACTCAATGAAAGACCTAAAAAAAGAGACACAGGCTATTCTGAACAGAGTCTCTAATGCAGAAGGAAGAATCGGAGATCTAGAAGACCAGTGTGCGGCCAATAGTAAAACCCTGCAGGTCCAAGCTAAAGAACTGAACACGCTACAAACAAAGTTTAGTAACTTGGAAGCACAAAATCGGAGAAATAATCTGATCTTTGTTGGCCTGGCAGAAGGACTGGAGACAGGCAACCCAGACAAGATGATGGGCGACATATTAAAATATATTCTGGATGGTAAAGACGACGAGCCAACACCAGACATTGAAAGACAGCACCGTAGCCCACGTCCCCGCCCGCCTCCAGGTGAGCCACCGCGGCCGTATCTGGTGCGCATACGGAGATGGAGCGACAGACAGAGGATCCTCCAGGCCGTGGCGGAGAAAAGGCAACTATCCTGGCAAGGACAACCACTGAGAGTCTTCCAGGATCTACCAACGGAGATTAAAAGAAAGCGCGCAGACTATGATGACATCAGAGGGAAACTCCGCAGAGAAACGTCCCTGCGCTATGGAATACTTTACCCAGCGAGGCTTATCATCACCATTGATGAGGTGAAATATATCTACAACAACGCATTGGAGGCTGTTGAAGATTTGAAGAAACGATTACCCAAGATCTTTGGTTGACATGAGTGAGAGGACCAGAGGCATAACTGCACCTGCGTCACTGTAAGCCTCCCTGCTTTATTTTTCTTCTATACCTTCATTCATTATGCTTTACGGCTGGGAGTTGGACTGATGGAATTGAGATATTTTTTATGTTACACAATGAACAAGTGAAAAATGAACTAATCACACTCTCTCCCTCATAAACATAACGCTGGTGCCCGCAATCGCATTTTCTTTTTTAATTGCGCAAGTTGATTGAACTTTGAGAACGGAGCTGTGTAGGATGCAGCACGGCCGCGCCTGCTCTGCTCGCAGACAAGGGATGGACATTAAGTCTATCTCTGTTTTGTTTACTGTTTTTCCTTTGCCTAATGGCTTAATTTATGTATGTGTATGTCTTGTACTTTTTATGTCTTTGTCTATCCATACATGTTGTTGCATAGTTTACAAGGAGGAAGGAAGCTATAAAGTTGCTTGATAAAAATAATGGGACCTAATCATGTAAATTTGATTAGCTGGAATGTGAAAGGTATTTCAAACAAAACGAAAAGATATAAAATTATTACATATTTGAAATCCCTATCATGTGATTTGGCAATGCTCCAGGAGACTCATCTTAATGAAATAGAATCAGTTAAATTGAAACAAAGATGGGTAGGTCAAGTTCTCTCAGCACCAGGCAGTGGAGCCTCCAGAGGGGTAAGCATCCTGATTTCAAAGAAAATATCATTTAAACTTTCAAAACAAATAGTTGATAAAGATGGTAGATATATAATTTTGTCAGGTATTTTACTAAATGAAAAATGTACTTTAGTAAATGTATATGCCCCTAATACGGGACAGAATACTTTTTTGTCAAAGCTTAATCTGGTGCTGGCAGAATTTGCAGATTATCCCATTCTGATGGGTGGGGACCTAAATTTGGTTAGCAATGCCTCGATTGATAGGTCTGGGCGCCCCCTCCCACTAGACGGAGCATTGTCAAGTGCACTTAAAGAAATGCAAAACTCACTTGCATTAACTGATATTTGGCGTGTTGTCAACCCTGACACACGTGAATATACTTTTTACTCTCACGCTCATAATTCATATTCCAGGATTGACTATTTTCTCTTCTCACAATCCTTGGTGGGTAATGTAATTGATTGCAAAATTCATAACATACTTTTATCAGACCATGCGCCCCTGTCAGTCCTTTTTACTCCTGCTGTAATTAACAATAAAACCAAACAATGGAGATTTAATAACTCCTTATTGAAAGATCAAGTTTTTGTGTCTATGATTGAGGAGAAAACACAGGAGTACATTAGTATTAATCTTACATCAGTCCAGTCAGTGCAGACTGTATGGGAGGCTTATAAAGCAACCTGTATGGGCTGGATTATAAGCTACTCAACAGCTAAGAAAAAGGAAAAAATGGCAAGGAAACATGGTCTGATTAATGAACTTAAGTCCTTGGAAACTAGTCATATGTTGGACCCTGGCAATTTAGAATTGAAAAAAGCAGTGTTGGTTATAAAAACAGAATTACAAGCAATTCTACATGAGGAAAATGCATTTGCCCTCTTTCAGTTGCGTCGAAAATATTATGAATCTGGCGATAAGGCTGGTAAAATGCTTGCTCTCAGACTGAAGCAGCAAGAAAATCGTCAATCAATCTCTAGCATATATGATGAAGATGGCTCTTTGATTTGTGATCAACTTCAAATCAATCAAGCATTCACAATTTTATAGCACACTGTATAAATCAGAATGTTGTACGAGTGAAGAGGAAATGAAAAACATTTTCAGAGATATAAATCTCCCAACCCTCTCTGAAGAAGAAAGGGAATCACTGGATACACCTATCACGGAAAATGAAATTAAATCGGCTATCAAATCCCTCTCAACCGGTAAAACACCGGGTGATGATGGCTATACAAGTGAATTTCTTAAATGTTTCCAAGTCACTCTTACACCACTTCTAATATTGCTGTTTAATGATATAGTGGCCAATCAATCCATGCCGCTAACCATGCGGCAAGCTACTATTTCATTGATTCCAAAACCTGGCAAGGATCACTTGCAAATGTGTAATTTCAGACCTTTGAGTATTTTAAATAATGATTATAAGTTGTTTGCGAAGGTCCTTGCAGGGCGATTGGAAAATGTTATAGCCTCATTGATTCATATTGATCAGGCTGGCTTTGTACAGGGTCGTCTAGCTTCAAACAACATGAGGAGGCTAATGCATGTTATGTCAAGGGCGGGGACCTCCCATCATCCAGCGATGGCAATATCGCTGGATGCTGAGAAAGCCTTTGATCGAGTGGAGTGGAAATATCTGTTTTATGTACTTCCTAAATACGGATTTGGTCCGGTTCTCATGAACTGGATAAAGGCACTTTACCATGAACCGGTTACTTCAGTCAGAACAAATGGTATAAGGTCTGATCCATTCCATCTCTATCGATCTACCCGCCAAGGATGTCCGGTTTCACCGCACATTTTTATTCTTTCCCTCGAACCACTTGCCTGTGCTATACGTGCTCATAAGGAAATCAGTGGTATTCGTATTGGTAGTTGTGAGTATAAGGCCAGCCTGTTTGCTGATGACATATTATTAACACTAACAAATCCTAGCCATTCCATCTCTCAAGTGCTAAAGCTTATAGATACATTTGGTAAATGTTCGGGCTATAAAGTGAACTATAGTAAAAGTGAAGCTATTCCACTTAACAACCTAACTTTTCAATCACATCTGGGTTCTGCTCCTTTCAATTGGAAGCCAAAAGGAATTAAATACCTGGGAATTAAAATCCGATCTCCCATTGAAAAAATGGTTGAGTTAAATACATCTGACCTTTTAAAAAATATAAAGGAGGACATCAAAAGATGGACAGTCCTGCCTTTATCCCTATGGGGCAGATCTGATATTATAAAAATGAATTTGTTACCAAGACTAGCTTTTTTGATGTCCTCTATACCGTTAAAGTTCCCTCCTAGTTGGTTCAAAGAAATAAACAAATTATTTTCTGGCTTCCTATGGAACAACAGAAAACCTAGAATCAGCCATAAAAAACTTATAAAACCAAGAAATAGAGGAGGAATAGGACTACCAGATATCCACCAGTATTACATAGCATATAACTCAAGATACCCCTTGCAGTGGGCTTACAATAGTGTGAGACAGATTGGCAGCTGGGAATGGCTTGAAGAACAAATTATAGAAGAACATAACAAAGATCTATCTCTTTCAATGTTGTGGTATAACCCAAAAATCACTCCCAGACTGGACAATCCGCTTTTAGAATTTTCATGTGAAATAGTGAAAATCTTACATAAACGCCTGACCTTTAGTGGATATTGCTTACCATCATGTCCATTATGGAAAAACCTGTTGCTCTCTGCAGGAGGTAAAATCCTTAAAAATAATGTATGGCAACAACATAATATAACACAGGTGGGCCAAGTGATCGAAAGGGGAAATATGATACCTTTTAATGAACTTAAAACACAGTTTGGGCTGAAAGACACAGAATTTTTATCTTATTTACAAATACAATCAGTTATTAAATCATTGTTGTCTAAAGGCATAGCTATAGGAACAAACAGAGTCTTGGAAGAGACATTAAGGGGAATTACAGGCAGGAAAGGCATTGTTTATGCAATGTATAAACTATCATGTTCAACCACCCCTGATACCAATACCCAAACTAAAGTCCAATGGGAGCGAGACATGGGTATACCCATATCTGAAACACAATGGGAAGCAGCACTTAGGAATAGTATTAAATATCAAAATGTGTTAGATATAAAATTATACAATTAAAGATACTACACAGGGCCTATATAACACCCTGTACATTGAATAAAATGAATCACACCCTACCCAAATTGTGCTGGCATGGGTGTGGAGTAGAGGGTACGCTCATGCACTTGCTGTGGCACTGCCCGCTTGTTAGGACATTTTGGTTAGACATTGCTGAGGACCTGTCAGTTACTCTCCAAATTGACATTAATCCTTGCCCTATAATGTGTATATTGGGTGTAAAAATGGACACTGCTCAAGCAAGGATTGTAAATAATATTGTAGCACTGGCTTTTCTAGCATGCAAACGGATTATTTTAATGAACTGGAAAGAACGCAAACCGAACTGCTTCAGTTTGGAGAACTGGCGCAAGGACTTCATGGACTTGACATCAATGGAACAGGCTGCTCTGTCTCTTCAAGAGAGTGATCGGCCCGATGGCCTTCAAGGTCCCCTGAACTTTATTAGATCACTGTGTACTGAACCTTTGTAACGCTCTGCAACCCCCCCCCCCTCGCCCCTTGTTATTATTATTATTATAATTTCTTGTCTTGTCTTGTCATGTATGTATTGTCTTGTTTGTGAAAAATAAAAACTCTAAATAACAAAAAAAAAATTATAATAATAATAATAATAATAATAATAATATAATAATAATAATAATAATAATAATAATAATCAAAATCGAATGTCAACGTTATGAATGAAGCTTCGAAGCCGTCGCACCGCTATGGTTTCAGCAGGAACCACAGGAGAACACTGGAGGGGCGGGACGCGTGAACACTTTAGGCAACCAACATGCGCTTCCGCGTTGCTCTGAATTGCTCTGATTGGCCGAGCGCGCGCATGCGCATGAGCCGCGACGCGCTCCTCAGAGGCAGGAACACTAAGCTCCCCCTTAACACTTTCATCGCCGAAAACGCCGGAACTCATCTTTCCCCGCCATGCTCATTCTGCCGAAGACGCCGTAACTCGTCTTTGATATCAATATTTAAAAAATCTGTGATCGAAATCATATTTCTCCTCCGGGGACCTGAGATATACAGCTGAGCTCCTCTCAACTCTCTAGCGGTTCAAGAGCGCCATCTGGTGGCCGATCGGCAGATCGCCAACAGGAAGTGACTCGCCAGACAGGAAGTGCTCATCCATATTTCGTCCGGGCACTCGCGATCGTTAGCAGGAATCTATCTCGACACACTGGATAATCAATTGCTCGCCCTAACTCAATAAACAACGTTATTTGGACGTATATAGTATTATACAACCTGGAAATGGTTCATCAGGATCAACATCCCATAATCGAAAACTGTCTACTCCAAGCTGATCGCCCAACGGCCCGAGGAGACTGGGGTAAGTTTTAGCGTGTATTATTACCGTGTTCGATATAAACTGCTATGATGATCATATGACCCACACTAGATGAATCATCTAACGCTTCCCACGGAATTATAAACGATCCCCCGCCCATCCGGTCAACATCAGATGATAAGTAGTAACTTATAGAACCACCTCCAGTTGAAATTTTTTATCTGGCACAGATCGCTATCAAACTGTATTTCATCATCAATATAGTGCATTTGGGGCTATAAATCAAGTTCTGGAGAAAGCTGCAGAAAACGATAAAAACATACTTATACTTTAGACCGTATTTTAGTATGAATATGTGAATGAAAAAGTATAACATTGATACACCCTGAACAATACATATAGGACATTGAATGGGCCATAATAATGTCAATTTAGCAATACAATTTAAAAAGTTATAGCCCTGCAAAGAAGGGGAACTCTCCATAGACAAATAGAGCTGGCGAGGAATGATAAATTATGAATTTAACCATGGCGATCAAAGTGTAAAGCTCCAGGAGAGAGGAGTGGAGAGAGGCCCTCTTGACTTCCGATTTTTCTGATGAATACCCCCAAAACATGGAGGTCCCGAACGCATGGAAGTATTGATTGTGCCGTAACGAATCATTAAAAAAATATACCGTTAACTGGAATATGTTGTGCCTTTACACATATGTTGGATCATGACAAACCAATAAAAAAAATCGCGATTTACCCGGTGGCTACAACAACACACAGTGACTTGCAAACCGCAGTCACGTAAGGGGCTAGTAGTCACTGTGTGTTGTTGTAGCCACCGGGTAAATCACGATTTTTTATTAGTTTG